>NC_069134.1:54690041-54862541 GCF_026914265.1 Mya arenaria
ATCGCAAAAACGTTTCACAGGTAAGAGTGCAAAATGTTTTACTTATAAAAAAGAGATGTTAACCAATAAACCGTGTCAAATAATAATCTATATAATTAAACATGCATGTATTTTGTGTGTATACATGCGTTTGGTTCATTTACACATGTATATTTATTAAGTAACATTATATTTATTTATATATTATACTATTTTTTTCATGGAAAATTGTGGAATATATTTTTAAATGACATATATTCATTATCTTAACAAAAAACAAAAATATTGATAATAAAAAATAAAAAAAATAAATGTATTACTGTATCCATGCAGGCAATGTGACGAACACCTTTGATTAATTCATTTTGTAGTTTAACTTAATGCTTTGTTTTTTATGCATGCGTATAGAAATGAGTGCCATCTCAATTTCCTTTGCAATTGCCAAAATGCTCTTAAAGGGACTTGGCCATGTTTTGTGGTAAAAAAAAAATATTTCCTGAAACTGAAAATGATTAATATTATTATGCTTACATTTACCTGTATCACAATCACATGTATATATATTTCAATGTTTGATATCATAATTGTAGAAAAAAAATTAGAAAATAAGTAACATAAGAGACTGATCCCAAATTTGATTCGAGTCTTCTTGTGGAAACCAGTAAATTATTAGGAAAATGGATAAACCACTCAACTATATAGGCACATACCCCAACTTGCTGAAAAGTTGAATATCAATAAATATTTTCAAAACATTTATTATAACGCAAATGCTACAAGTCCATGTGCACATTGTGCCTAGATCAGGACTCAGTGGGGATGTTACATTGCGCTGTTAACAGTTTTAACATGATATCGCTACAACCTGGAAACAATGACTTTGCTGTCTTTATCTTTGCAACAGTTGGGATTTTGTCCAGCTTCGTGTGTTTCTCAGTAAAATATACTTACAGTTGCTGACATAGTATCTTTAGAAATGCATGAAATGTTATTTAGGAATAATGCTTTGTAGGTATATACATGTGTGTATTTCACCTCAGCTCAATATAGGGATAGTAAATGTTTAGTTTCTCAGACCATTTTGTAACATTTTAGTAGGGAGCACATTATGCTATTGTTTTTACAGGATAAATGCTTTCAATTTGTATTACCAGTTTGGCTTTAGAGCTGCACTCTCACAGTTTGACACTGATATGAAATGTTTCGGGGGTTTTGTCTCAGAACACGTTCATGTTGGTATTAAAGCCTTCAATTCAGTTATCAAAATAAAGGTAACTTACAATAGAACAAATTTCAATTGTAAGAAAGAACGCCAAAATCTATAAAAAAAAAAAAGCGTTAATATTGCTTTTTACTATAAAACATCAATTTTCTAACATAAATATGAAAAACTACATTCAAATATTACCATAAAACATCAAAATTCTGACAAAAGCATGAAAAACTACATTAAAATATTTTGTTAGCAGTCTTATATCACTGGGTACCAGACATTCACTCTGTAAGAGTGCAGCTTTAAATTACTATAGAGCAAAAGCAAAATCATTTGAAGATCCATGCTTTAAAAGAGGCGCCCTTTAAAGTAGCAAGTGTTACCAATGCTTTTTAGCAAAATAAAGCATTTTTTAAACTTTTTAAATGAATAAACTCCATTATAGAGCTCTATTGGAACTAATAGTGATGCATTGACTTTTAAATTAGCTATATTGGAACTTTAAGTGATTTGTTACCTTTTAAACTAGTTTTTATCAATAAGGAAATTAATTATTTTGCTCTCTCTATAAATTGTGACCAAGTCAGATTTAAGTCACTATAACCATTTCATGTTTGTTGTTAATGTAGTTGTGTTGTAATATTGCTTAAACTTATATTGCAAGATTTGTCAAATAAAACATATATATAGAATAATTTGCTTGATTGTGATGAAGGTTGATAACTTAACAGCCAAGTCTGTTTGGTAAGTAAAAACCAGGCGCGTAGCTGCCTATAAGCGAAATACACGGCTGAATCCACATGATTCTGACAAAAAATAAAACAGTTTAGCCAAAGCTACAGAATCACTATGTTTTTTTTGAGTACATGATGTAACAGACACATGGACATTGTCATCGAGTATGTAATTATACAGTTCAATGGCAAGAATGACAGACAATTAGACTTCTGTAAGACAATCTGAGTGTTTTACACATTATCAAACCTTATTTGTTTGCTATTTTCTAGAAAAGATCTGCCGAGAAAATAAATTTGTTGATTTATTATCCTTAAACTGTCAATTTACAAGTACTAAAGGACCTAAGAACGCCCAGAATACACCAGATTGCTGCATTTTTTTCAAAATGTTCATACCCCTCCCCAGCATAATCATGAATCTACATGAATAGAGGGCTAGCTACGCCCCTGGATATCAGTACTGTGTACGTTCAAGAGCCTCATCACAATGTTCCATTTGTCACCAGGTTGGATATAACCAAATAACTCTTGGATTCGAAGCAAACATCTTAATCCACCAAACCAGTCTCTCACCCTTCTTGATTAGTACCTTTGAAACGTTATCAGAAGATGAATCTCTAGAAAAAAAATTATCCAATTATAGGAATATGTATTTATTTAAATTTCATTTATTATAGTTTGAAAAAAAACTAACTCCGTAAACCTCGTTTCCACAAAACACCCTACGCTCGGGTCGAAACTAACCTATCTTACACTCTCGGCCATGGTAGATGCTTTTTCTCCCACCTCAGTTAAACAAATTTAAGTAAAAATGTAATTTTTGCTGGCACTCTTTTGTGCTTAGTGAAAATAAGTGCGTATGGATATGCGATAATTTGTGGTTGTCATGGATATGCGCGCAGTGATTCAGATTATGTTAATAGTCGAATCGGTCTTTAAATAGTTCTAAGGAGAGTGAAGCATTATTTTTTGAAAGGTGCGTGAAAACTGTTTAATGGTGACATTTGAAGCGAGAAATAATTAATTAGCGTTCTAAATGTTGCCACAAGGCAAGGTTTCCATGATGCTACGGACGACAGTCTTGAACAAGGGATGTAATTACAATGTGGTGACCATTAAAAAGGAGTTCCATACGGGCATTTTATCTTCGCCCGTGGGCAATATAAGAATGTCTAGCATGGTTAAATTATTGGATCTAATTATCTGAGGTGGGAGAAACTTTAATCTGATCTGAGTAATTAGTATTAACTCTAAAATGGTGTTTGATTATATAGACTAAACAGTGGATATACCGTACTGTTAAGACCAAACTTGACACCCATGTGCTATATTTATGCCACTAAGTGCAGTTTAAAAAAACAAACTTAATGTGAAAAATTGTCAGCATTTGAGCAAAAATATGTTTAACTTTATGTATACAGAACATGATATTAAAACGGGGATCACAGCATAAATGAAAAATATTAGGCTTTATACGGGTATAGGGAGTATTAACTGAAACCTCCCTAAATATGATTTTAAATAACTAAAGCGATACTTTAGTGTTGCATTCTAACAATTCTATTGTTCAAAACTGGTGATTCTGATGCAATGCTTATTTGTTCTTTGAAATAAACAGTTAACCTGTTAATTGAAGAGAAACGGGTTGAACCATCCAAGGAGTGAAGTATCAGTGGGATGAAGCGTCCGACCGTTTATACTTTACCCACTCATCTGTGTTATAATTTCAAGCGTTCGGATGATGTAAACGGTGGAAGAAAATATTATTTAATAAAATAAATTGGATTTAAAATTTACTTGAAGTGGCTTCCTCCGCTTATGGTCAGCTACCGCTATAGAAATATGAAAATTAGTTGGTCTACCACACTTGCCACATTGACAGTGCATTTGTGGAAGCCCAATCTGTCATCATGGAGGAAATACCTCTCAGGGTCATTTATGCAGGTAAATTTTCTGAGATTATTTGGTAACCATAAATATTTCTTAGCCTTTTAACAAAAACTGATTAAGTTAAGTACTGTAAATAAATAAGTAGGTAATATAGAAACAGTAACCTAAAACACAGCATTTACTTGTGTCAAATGTTTCGACAGGTGGTTGGTGATTAGACTGGCAATGACAAGTAAACGGTATCGAGGATAGCACCAATGGTCACGGACAGACCGTTTAGTCTTCCGTAGAAGGTCATGGGCAATCAGCTGTATAATCAATTCAATCCTATCAAAACAGTAGCGGCGTCACATTTCTAAGTTACCACATTCCATGTTGATCGATTGTTATTAAATCCTCGCTTTTCTTCTGTTGTTGAGAAAAGCACCAACTATGGCGGCCATTTTTAACGTCAACTGACTATTTAACGTTGACTCTAACCTTGGTCCAGACCAACGACTACTTTATCGCCATAAGTATAAGAGTTAAGTTTGAAGAACTCATTTTTGTCAACGTTAAAGATAACGTTAATTTTAGCACTGACAGCTAAACAGCATTTAACCCAGATAGTAAACATTAAATCCTTAATAAGAAGTTTGAAAAACCAGGCCCATATGTTCATAAAAATATTTGCTTGTTAATAACATATAGTATTACTTTTTCAATGGAAAATAGAGATTTGTATAGAATCAAAACCAGATTACAGTTATCTTAAAACAACAAAACTATGTGGAAGGGCTTTTAGATTGTTTATATGCCTTTGTGTTTGATTTTATTGGAACGTATGATTACATTCTCATATTGGAGCTTCTGCTTTTCACCCTTTTACTTATTTACATATTGTTGTTTGTTTTTTGTTTCGAATATTGAATTGCCGAACTGTTGTCAATAAATTGCCGGCATTCGCAAGAGCATTGTCCATCAGTCTTATATATTCGATAATCGGACAGCATTGGACAACCGTTCGTTCAAGTTATCAGTAACGTAGCGATCGATTACATTCGTTGCAACGTTTAAGTGTTTGCATGAAGTGGTTGTCGCTGGTCATTGTGTTGGTTGCCACAAACGTGCACTCATTCGTATATCTAGTGCGAATTAGCCTTAAACTAGCTCAAAACACTGACTGGACTCTTTTTAAAGTTTCAATGCCGTAACGCCAGTGTAAGGATGACTGTTCATTTTCTCCTTGGATTTCATAGTAGGATGGTCACTTATTTGAAATATAAAATGTTTTATTGTAAAATATTTAAGTTTCTACACAATTAGTAAAATCCTGTATTAATCTTCACAAAATTGGCTGCTCGGGTTTAATCATTAAGTTCGACGATAGTGTTTAGGTATTTGTAAAATAAATACTGGTGATGATGAGTATTTCTTTTTTAATATACTTCAGGACAGGATATTTGATTTTCTTTTCATTTTTGATCAAGATTATCTTAATGTTAGCTTTTCAAGATTGCTATTCCAATAAACATAGATTTAGGTCGTATCAGGTCGTCATTGAAGCGATAAGTAATGTAACTGTTTTGTAAATATAGTAATTCTCAAAAGCCAGCACCAATGTTTGGGTACATATTGTTAACCGTATTTGCGTGCATGCATTTGGTATTCTTTGAAATCGTTGAATATCTCTGCTGTAAAAGATTACGTTTACCTGGAAGATGGAATCGCAATAAACTAAATGCTTTTGATTATTTAACAGTGTATCTTAATGACTCAATACTTGTGCCAATACCATTCTGATAATAGTTTAAGTCTTGAAAAAAACACGTTTGTGTCTGCTGAATACCAAAAAAATATCTAATTCACACATATGATTGATGTATAACATAAACAAGATATTTGTTTATTCATCAACATATTTCTTTTTATTTTCTTAAGAATTTTTCATCCCTTACATTTGTAAGGGACCAATTATGAAAAAGCTTCATATTATAAATTTCTTCCTAGTCCTGGTTATGAGGAATCAGTGTGTACAAGTTAAATTCGCTTCATATTTCTAAATGTTTTTTTTGTTGGCAATATCGGTTTCTATTAGTGTGTAACAACTAAAATACACATGGTCAGCTCTTCCTTTGGGAATATTCTTCGATTGGAGTACAACTTTGTACAAAAATGAATGAAACCGACCTTATCAGGGCAAATAAAAACAAGCCAACAAAGAGAATGAGAATAAGTTAATGAAACATCAAGCTTTAATTTGATAACAACACACCTTACTTACTTGCTCTAAATACGTTATGAAGATTTTTTATTTATCTAACTGTTGACAAAATTTGTGAAACCGGAAACAGAAGTTCTGTGAATTACTTGATTGTAAATTCCAAAGTATCTGGTTATTCAATTATGACTTTGATATTGAATTACTGACACACCTACTGAGGACTACAAGAAGTTTGTGCTGTTAATGTTTTCTTTTTGAAACAGTTAAGCTTTAGCGTTAAGGGCGCACAATATTGGTTGAAGTATTTTTAATTTAAGTGCATTATCATATTTAACTTATTTGACTTTATTGATAAAAACCAAAAAACATATGATTTGTTCGCAGATAAAAAAACAATATAATAATTTACAAATATTTTTTTTTTTAATTAAAAGCATATTTTTCACAGTTAAAAAAATGAACAAATATAGCTAAATACTTTCTATATTTTTATCATTGAGTCAAATGAGTTTAACATAATAATGAATTAATATTAAAACAATATATATAATAAATAAATACGCCTTTATTGTTTGGTTTCAATGTACCCATTTGAAATAAAAGCAAAACTCCTAGGTAGATATTGCAAATCCTCGTTCAGGATTTTATACTAGAAACCGTTTTCTACTTGCGGTTTGCGAGTGCTCCTACACTACTTTCCCTATAAGAGCGAATGAAGTGTTCCTCATTCTAAGTGATCCACAGCTTGTCATGCTATTGAATAACAGGCATATCGTGTTACGGAGATTGAATAAAAAGCATAACAAGTTGGCGACGGATATCCGATATTTACAAGAAGTGGTCAATGGTGAGACAAATGGAAAGGTTATAAAAATAAATGTTACGAATTAAATAGGATTGTATATATAGGACTGTGTGAAATCATTTTAAATTGAATCACGTAAAAAATATAAAAATAAATGACAATGGTATCATCAAATTCGACAAATTTCATTGTAAACAATTCAAGTTTGTATACATATTCAAACAATAATAATGTTGACACACAGGCAAAAATTGAAATTGTGAGCATTAGCGATGAACAGCTTTTAAAGCTTGTTAAAGAATTTATATATCCGAAAATACAACACTGGATATTTTTGACATTATTTCTGGTTGTGTTTGTGGTTGGAATGACGGGTAACATTTTAGTATGTTACTCTGCATGGTGCAGTAGATCACTGAAAACTGTTACGAACATCTTTCTGGTCAACCTTGCCGTTGCAGACATTCTGGTCCTTTTAATATGCCTTCCGGCAACCGTCATCACGGATGTCATGCAGTCGTGGTTCCTAGGGATCATAATGTGCAAGTTAACCGTCTATCTGCAGGTATAGGTTTATAGTACAACTTTGCTCGGATTTATATATATTAAATCGTGACATCTTTGCTGTGATTAATCAATAGTACAATGTTGCATATTTAGTGCGATTTATCTTCAGTTTCAATAAAATGTCTTGAAATTTCAGCGTTTTTTTTTTTAAATATGTAATAATCTATACAAATTTGCACAGCTAGACCTGTGAAAAATGATATTCAGGGTTGAAAAATGAAATAAGTCAGACTAAGTTATTTTTTCTCTGCATTCGCAACATCTAGATAAATATAAATATGTCAAAGACAAATGGATGATAAAATAGATAAAACCATTGGTTTTCAGTATATAACTGTAGTTCAGTAATATATTGAAATATTTACGCTTTCCTCAACTATGTTACTTTCATTTTTTGCAAGATCTTAAAAAGTTATTTATTTACATAACGACCCGAATCACAATGTATCTTCGAAAGTCACTTTTCATGGGGAATACTATCGTTTGGTGGCTTTTTATTATCGTTATTATGTTTAACTCAATCGACTATATTAATCAAAACAAAAGCACACGTATGATTTCTTTGCAGATAAAAATATATATTTGCAATATTTTGGCGCGTTTTTCATTGTGGAATATGTTGCCACGTAGCTATTACACAAATGTTTTGCTTTGTTTAAAACATCCAAGTCAAGTGAGTTAAACATAATATGCATAATATGTTTCCATCAACCTTTATATATATATATCCTTTTCATACCCCTGTCACACTGTCATAAAATTTGCTACGACTTTACGGCGAGGAGGAGAGGTCGAAGTGTGTCGTTAATGTTGAGTAGAACATTCCGGAAAGGTACACATATATTATATGTACAGCTACTGTATTCGCATTTTTTTACTGTTTGTGGTGCATTTTGCCGTGTTGTAAAATTCCATCCGGCACCCCCAAATGCCAGGTAGGTGCTAGAAAGAACGCGCCAACTTATTTATTTTACGTTAAAAGATAAAATTAACCATATGGTCTTGGGTCGGATTTTCATATCCAGACAGGAAACACATGATATACTAGTATATCATTGATCATTATAACTTGTTGTCGTCGAACGTCTTCTCACACACATGTCGTAGCTGACCATTTTATAAGGGTATGTGATGGATTTGGTTGAGAATTAAATGTATTAGTATTGCGGTTCATCCGTGTATGAAAACATTTAGCCAGTGTACAGTTGTGAAGTTGTTTCGACGCCATTACATACGATAATTATTTTCCATTTTTTTGCTTTTATTTATACTGATACACATACATTCTCCAGTTTTGTTTTGTTCAGGGGCAGCCGTCTGGAGGCCAATCAGTGGTTCCTGTCTCTTAATTTCCGCTTTAAGTTTGTTTTCGCAGGATATCACGTAGATACTCTTTTTCTATGGTCCGATATTCCCTGCGATGAATTTCAACGCCTTAAAGAGCGTTCCGTGTTTTTCTATGTGCTTTGTTTACAAGGCCTGTTAGCTTTGTTGAAGCAAAAATATCAACCAAATTACCTTTAATCATAAATAGTATGTGATGTGGAAAGCTAAAAACAGGCGAAGAAGAAGATCTTAGGTTATATGGAAATATATATTTATCATTGTGATTTTTTTTTTGAGGAAAAGAACACCAAAAAACGAAAACACGTTTTCCACTCGAAGGTTGAGATTAATTAATCCACGTTTTTATCAAAAATTTGATCATGTTTGAAAAATCAATTATGTGTAGTTTTACCTTCCCACGTCATTTTTATGTACATGCAATCTATCATAAACTAAAGCGAACATTGAAACATCATAAGTGTATTGGCTTATATTTGATAATATAGAAAATATTTAAATAAACTACAAGTGAATGAGATGGTAGTTAAACCAACATATTTCAATAAGAAGGGAAAGTCATTGTTCAGTTCGCCTAACAACCCCATGCCTTATTGTTGCAAGTATGTTGGTGCATTGATTTAACCATATATTTTCTATACAAATTTCTAACCAACCCAACGTATCCTTCTGCTAATAGTTTCAAAGGAATACTTAATTAAAAGTAATAACTAATACTTTTGCCTCGACCTTAATTAATCCATCGTTTAAGAAAAAACTCCCAAACAAAATGTCAATTACAATCGATTTTGGAATATAGCCGCGATTATTCCCAATTAAAAATAACGTTGTAAATATTGAAGAGTGGTCCGACGGGGACAGAGTAAATCCTAAGGAAATGGAAAGCAATTTCGCTTTAATAAAGAATGTTCATAGACAGCAATGTTCAGTGGAACACTGTCAATGACCACTAGGAACGGCTGAAGAGATTTTCCATTTACAAGAACCCCGTAGGACCGGATAAAGTAAGGGTTTATAAAGGTTGTATTTAAAATGGAATTCATCTATGTCCAATCTCTTACTCGTACTAATTTAACCGAATGATACTGAAACTACGACAAATAACGTCGTACAGGACACGTAGCTTATTTCATGGCGAGTAATGACAGTATTGCACTGTCTACCATAATAATCTGCCAAAAGGAAGATATATATTACGAAATAATGGTCGGAATTCTGATAAATTTCTGACAGAAAACCATAGCATTCTTAATAAAGACTTTCATTGCTTTTCGATAATTAATCGTCGCCTGGCCGTGTGCTTTACTCGGAATAACTTCAGCATAATGTCGAAAAATACATATTCTGATGCCTGTGCTACGTTTGATTTGTATGATAAAACATAAATTTATGTTAATATAAGTATTAACCCATATTCACAACTCCTTGATCATTTGAACAAAATATATTTAAGGTCATTTCTTTAAACAATCGAGTTATAGTACATTTAATCCCTAAATCTTGCAATTTGGACTAATCCAATGAAGGTGATTTGGTAAACAGTCATTACATAAGTACAGCAAGGAATTAATTGAAGTAATTTGTCCTGTCAGCAATTTGCTTTTGGTAAAGTTTCATTTTAAAGTTTAAAATGTCAAGCTTATCTGTCAAGTTTCTACCGCGAACTTTTTGTATATAGACATTATGTATGTTAACAAACTAATACATAAAATTGCTATATAATCGAAAGTAAAAAAATAATTTATAATCTCAAATTAATAAATCAGATCACAATGGTAGCGTTATTATGGTATAATTGAAAGATGTAGTCCATGGAAAACAATATAATGGTTAATCGATATAAATTAAACATCGAAATTATATCGATTTTAATACCTTAAATGCTTTGAAACATCTTTGCATCATAATGATGGCTGGCTTACCTTAAAAACAGTGACGGCAAATCGTGTTGAACATAATAACAATATAGGTGGCGATTGATTTCAATATGATATCAATACGAAATAGACAGGATGCGATATTGAACGTAAACGTCTGCTTGTAAATGTAGCAACATGTACATACTTATGTTAAAATTAAAATGTATACCGAACGTTTGTATTGAATGTGATAGACTCACATTTCTTATAAGCAACATTTTTTAATTAAACTTAAAGTTTGTTGAAATGGAGTTTTTTTTAAACTATAAACAAACACCAAACATCAACTAGCAGAAACTCATTTAAAATAAATTTGTAAATCGAAGCCTAAGATAATTCAATTTTAAAAAGTATAACTAACCCTTTAAGGAAATGTAGAGCATTTGATTGTTAACAATAGAGCTCTTATTATGGTGTGGTTTTGTTATTGAAACAAGTAGTTTCTTAACATTTCACATGCAATTGATTATTTCGATGTCTTACCCTATCAAACTTGAACGAGTCCCTATTGACTAGTACGGGCTAGCTTACTGACTATTGCATGAACACTCGTGATTTCCTTTCATTTCAACTACACAATTCTAATGTACCCGTTTAAGTAGTACCATTTTCCATCATTTACACATATTATTTTATGACTTGACGTTCGAAACCTGGAAAGGAGATTTATAGGTAGAACAATTTGGACGATCAAGTTTACATATAAGGAGTGATATGCTGTTTGATATGAGAACCATTATCTAATTTCAGTAACCCTGTGTGCACTACTTTTCAAATAGGATTCGAAGTGATGCCTTATTATAAAGCAATTAGATATTGTATAACATATCACTGGTGTAATATTAAAGTGCATAAACTGTGAGCAAATAAAGAGACAACACTCGAATACAAGTAATCGTCTTTGGTGCCTATATTTATTAAATAAAGCTTTCCAACCATTGGTAACAATGTTAAATAATTGATGCTTGGGGCCTCCTATAATTTTGGTGTCATTTGAAAGCAGGTTCTATACTGATAACAAAGATGTAAAGAAATTGTCCGAAAATACATTATTAATGGTTGAATTATTGTTCCTAATCTCCATTTAAATAGGACTTGAAATGGACAATATTGTCATAGTCCAGAGCCCAATAAGTCTTTTTTCCAATATTTGTTGGTATAACTTTTACATATATTCCTTTCCAATTTATTAAACACTTTTAGAAAGAAAAAAAATATATATAATGGGGTCATTTCACAGAATAGGTACGGTATAACTAACTGCCAAATTATTAATATACATGTAGTTGTCACACTTTGAGTTTAGTCCAATACCGGCAAAACTGGTTTTCACAACCTTCGCATTTTTGTTAAGAGAATAGTCGCTCGAACTTCTACGAGCACGCAAAAAGTCAAAACTTGAAGTCAAACTGGCTACTAGAACTTCAAATGTGGGCAAAGATATGTAGAACTGTACAATTTGATGCTTGAAATGCCATTTGAGTCCAGGTTCAGTTGAAACACCTAGAATAAATGCTTTTTTGGCCAAAGCAACTTAAAATTACAGACGCATAGGTGCTTGTATGAATCAAACCGACGCAAGAGATCCAACTCTTATAAGATACGATGCAGTCATTCAAAGTCAGCCGTCTGACATATGTAGCCTAAGCAAATTCAAGGTTTTATACTGTGTCTTAAAATAGTCCAATAATAAATGCATCCTTTCCAGAAGGAAATACAAACTAAAAATAAATTACAACAACAATAACAATTCTAAGATGCTGTCGAATATTCGTTGATATATTAAAACGAAATAAATTGAAAGTCATATACCAAGTTTATTTATATCAAAAGTGAACACTTGTGGCAGAGACACTAATTGAAGTTATACAAGTTGTATAGATGAATACAATCTTATTTTGTTTTTAGGTTGGCTTTCGCTCAGCTTATAAGGTTTCTTTTTCATTAAAGATTTAATTTTCCAGCGTATTTACATTCCGTTGAAAGTGTATTATTAAACGAGCCGTTCCTTAACCGGTAATACACATTTAAAGCCTGTTTCAATTTCAATTAAGGCTCACGATTTGTGAAACTGTTTGCTGAAAAGTTGGCCTAATTGGGGAATAATTGAGGATTAACTTAAGAGTAGGGTTTATTTTCTACATACATCAGCGTAGTTAAAAGCTTTTACATTCAGAAAACGTATATTTTTAGTTTGCAATGTATCTGGATATGTTGTATATAAATAATAATTGAATTGCCATCTATTTGTACAGTATATGAGAGTCAATAGATATGAACATACTGAATAAGGAAGAATTCTTCTTCAAGAAATATTGTTATTATTATTACTATTATTAGTCTTCTTCTTCTTCTTCTTCTTCTTCTTCTTCCTCTTCTTCTTCCTCTTCTTCTTCTTCTTCTTCTTCTTCTTCTTCTTCTTCTTCTTCTTCTTCTTCTTCTTCTTCTTCTTCTTCTTCTTACTCCACATTTATAACCAGTCAGTAATGTGTGTTGCATACTCCTTAACTTAAGAATGGAAACACTGCGATATAATATACTGACTTCGGCAATGAAAGAACGCTTGATCTATTTGAGGCACAAGGCTATAAACCTAATAGACACGCATCAAGATATATAACGGCACAATGCAACACAGATAGAACTTGTACTGTGGAATTTCTAAACAGAAAACACAGAAGCATTACGAAGTCTCAAAAAGATCATGTGAAATCATCGCTGCACCTTACTTCGTGAAAGGTGTGTCTAAAAAAGGCGATCTTTCGTCGGCATTAAAATGTAAACTCGAAAACTACCCAAAACAATTATTAAACCGATATAATATTTGTTTAGTCTTCCATGATATAAGGGTATCTCTATCAATTGAAATTCGTCCGTTTAACCGGAACAAGCTTTGACTCTCTTATTTATTTCACTTAAAAGTATCCAGATGAAACTTTGAAACTCAGCACATTACCAGTATAAATGATTGTGAAGACAATTATATTAACTGATGCTAAGTTACTATCGCTGGCATGAAGTTATCCGAAATGTTTATCGATTGGTCAATATTTATCCAATATTTTTTTCTAACCAATCAAATCATTGAAAAGTGTTCACTTGCCGAAATATAACCTGTGGTCAACTTATCCGAGTTTTATACAATTGGCTGCAGATAACCTTTACACTAGCGTAGCCTGTAATTGTCAGGATGTGTCTGGAAAATCAAGACTAAGGTCTAGATTCTCAATTGATTTAATTACCCTCCGCAAATTAGGAAAAATACTATTAACACGAACCGCACGCTTTAACCCTTATCCAATATATACCGATGAAAGCATTTATTCTTATACGAGATATTATATTAGAATGTCTTATATTTCAGTTTGAAATTATTTCAAGCAAACACGATCATCATTTTTACTGATTGAGTGCGTCGCTTGTAAGAGAGTCAGCAAATTACTCTATTTCTAAATGTACAAATTTTAATTGATATAATTCATGCTTCAGTAATTAGTTGATCATAGTTTTATACTTCAGCAAACATTTTTGATGATGACTTTGTCTACTTAATTCCTCATTAGTAATCAGCTGATTATTGTAGAAGTTCAATGTTCGATATCAATACTAACGTGATAGAACGATATAAACGTTTCTTTAATGTTCAAATTATAATTGCTGTTGTTGTTGTTTATGTTGCTGTTGTTTGCAGATTGCTTGTCTGTGACATAAATCCTTGACAGTGTTACTATACGAAATAATAGTTACAAAGTTTACAGCGATCACTTTTTTATCACGAGGCTGTTTTTTATCTGGAGTCATAATTTTCTCGTGTAAGCAAATGCTGCTTTTTAACAAGTTTGATTTCCCTGATGAAACACACGTTATTCTGTATTTTCAGCGCGTGTCCGTGTTTGTGTCAGTGCTGACGTTGACGTCTATCTCTGTAGAGCGCTACCTGGCAATCTGTCATCCGCTACGTTACCACGGGTCGTATTTCAAGACGAAGCCAATCATAGCAGTCATTTGGATTGTTTCTCTCGCCACGCCATCCGTGGATTTTTACAACATGATCCTTGTGCATGACAGTGAGGTACGCCTTTATTCCAGGACTAATGTTCCTGGATCTTCTTACTTGGCGCAAAGCGCTGTGCGGCAGTTCCAATATATCGCCGTTACCGAGACAATTATAATTGTCAATTGTTTTGGTGTCTTTTTTTAGTCATTTGTGATAAAGATTCAGGAAAACTGAATACCTTTTAAAGGCGTTATCTAACCCTTCTATAAATGCCCCCGCCCCGAATTTTTTTTGAAACAAACTGATATATTTATATACTAACATATAACACACAGCTATATATTGGTCGTATTTTTTTTCTTTCATGAATATGTTATCGTCAATCACATGTCAAATCAATAATTATTGATCAATGACATCATAACCAAAGCATTTCCTTTTTGTGTCGCCTGAAAAGACGACATATAGGGGTTACTTTTGTCGGCGGCGTCGGTGGCGGCGGTGGTGGCGGGGTCGGCGGCGGCGGCGTCGGCGGCAGCGGCGGCGTCCGCGTCCCATTTTCGCTTGTCCGGGGTATATCCCCTAAACTATTAGTGGTATCAACTTGAAACTTCATATATACATATATCTAATTGAGGGCAAGTGCAGTGCACAAGAACTGTTACTCTTGCTTTCTTAGTTTTAAAATTATTGCCCTTTGTTAATTTTCATGCTTAAAGTTTTGTCCGGGGCATATCTTAAAGAATATAAGAGGTATCAACTTGAAACTTCATAGCTAGATAGATCTCATTGAGGGCAAGTGCATTGCACAATAACAGTAACTCTTGCTTTCTTAGTTTTAAAGTTATTGCCCTTTGTTAATTTTCATGCTTAAAGTTTTGTCCGCGGCATATCTTGAAGAATATAAGAGGTATCAACTTGAAACTTCATAGCTAGATATATCTCATTGAGGGCAAGTGCAGTGCACAATAACAGTAACTCTTGCTTTCTTAGTTTTAAAGTTATTGCCCTTTGTTAATTTCCATGCTTAAAGTTTTGTCCGCGGCATATCTTGAAGAATATAAGAGGTATCAACTTAAAACTTCATAGCTAGATAGATCTCATTGAGGGCAAGTGCAGTGCACAAGAACTGTTACTCTTGCTGCCATATTTTTAGAGTTATTGCCCCTTTGTTAATTTTCTTGCTTAGGTTTTGTCCGTGGCATATCTCGTAAACTAAAGGAGGTTTCAACCTGAAACTTATTCCGTAGGTATATCTGATTGAGGGTTCAAATGCCATCTACACTTGAAAGTTAAATGGCAACATCATTGTCTCTAAATGAATAAAATGCCAATCTAACAGCTATAATGTCGACAGTAAATAATTCGTCAGGCGACACATCCGACTCGCGGAGTTCTAGTTTTTTGAACGCAACACTCAATGGCTATTGGCCAATAAACAATACAAAGAAGTTTGGCACCCAATGAATATTGATCAGTGAAATCATAACCGGTACATCCCATTTTCTTTGGACACATCCCTAAATGGCAATTAGCCGAGTCTAAAACCACAAGAAATACAGAGTCTGTTCAGCTGGGGAATAACAAGTCCCGATAGCTCAGAGGTAGAGCGGTCTCTTCGGGTGCTGAAGAGCGCTTGTATAAATCCAGGTCGAGTCAGAGACGTTAAATATTGAATCAGTAGTTCCCTGTCCTAGCGCTGGCATTAAAAGGGTATTATTGCCAATATTTGGTGAACTCAGTACTGGTTTAACTCCAGGAAAGTTGTAGCCCATGTATCGATGCCTTACACCGAGCATGTTTAATAACCAAGATGTTTCTTCGCAAAGAGCTAGGGTATCGTACCCGGATCTGTTGTATCACAATATATTTTTTCTGGATTTGACTGTAAATTACAGTCACTTCTATTTCATGTCACTTATGGCATTTGTTACACATTTTTAATCGTGACGGTGTCAAAGCGAGGTAAAGCCATAATGGAGCAAACAGGCGTGGAACTCAAATACAACAACATCGGGGAATAACAAGCCTTTCTCAAACTATGTCTTTAAGCACAACGTTATAGCCTGCAACACTATTCCAATAAAACTGAATGGCAATATTTTGATACCAATATTAGAATATAAATCATCTAATATTATTATTTCGCAATATATTGCAATACGGGGTTTGCATATTGCAATATATTGTGATTTGTAGTTATTAGATAATTGAAGCTTCTTTATGTCCCTCATATCTTTCTTTATTGAACAGATTCCAGAAAGCCTGCGACCATGGCTGACAGTGTGCGGGCCACGTGACGAGAATATCGAGATGGAGTTTAACATGTTCCTGGTCGTCGTCTTCTTCTTCATTCCATTGGTCATTATGTCCTATACATATGGAAAGATCGCCGTTTGTATCTGGTCATCAACATCGAGGCACAACACCATGTCTCAAAGTGAGTATGAAAGGCAGTCAAATTCATTTTAAGGATTCGCATTGACGCTTCAAGGGTAAATTGACATTTTGAGCGGAGCATTTAAGATCACATGAATATCCGCGTAATGAGTTTTAATTCTTATATTTGAAAGTTTTCTGCACATTTATTGTCATTACTGTTTTTCTCAAATTCTTTAAATATCGCTTATGTTTTACATACAAAGGAAAATTGCGCGCTGTGTGAAAATCCTCCCCTTTTGAACTGCTTCGCACAAGTGCAATTCTATCATTACACAGAAAATAGTTCTGTTATTTTGTATCGTATTCTATCTTTATTTCATCTTTAAAAAACAATTAAAAGGACATCTGCCTCACATTTTTCATTTAATAACAGCTCATGTCTATTTTTCAAGCATTTTGACAAACTTTAGCTTTTACTAAAACTCGACAAGTCATTGTGTGCTTGCACAAGGGAAAGAAAATTAAATTAAAATGATATCAAACGAGTTTATGTTTTCTATTTCATTTCATTTTATGCCAAACATAAAATATTTATTATCTTAACCTTAAGTAAAGACAAACAAAGGAACACAATATAGGTGTGCCAACAAGCGGGGTATTTTATTTTGTATATTCTGACAATTCAATAACATTCACACAGGCACTGATTCCCTGAATAGCCATAACATGGTGAATGGCTCAATGTTCATATACACAGTGATGAATGCTTCTGCATTGTAGTAATGTCCGGAATCAATGCCACTCACAGCCCTCTACACGAATAAACTCCCATTCGTACGTTGGTAACACAAACAATACCAAACTGAAAAATAAATATGCGTTAATAACACAGAAACAATCATCTATTTGTATATCATTTTTTGTAATCAATAAAACACGCTACTAGTGTACAATGACACGATCCTCTCCGTACCCCACTTGCTTATCGAATGATTTCCCAAATCAGTACATAACCCGATACTTGTAATTTCCTCGAGGAAAATGTAAAACTTATATAAACTACAGTACCCTACAAAATCTACCTCACAACCGAATTTTACATTATCAATTCCGATAATAAATACATTTATCCCATTCAATTAAGTAAAACATTTATTGCAATTCGTTATTATACGTTACTTTATTTCAAAACAGTCCAACTCGAGGGGTGAAAGCGAAAAGGTTCTAAGTGACATTAAATAAAGAAGCAGATAGAACCTTTTCGCTTTCACCCCTCGAACTGTTCTTCTTTTGTACGTTTATTGTATAATTTTTAAGTTTACATCCACTCGATTTGTATTTCTGTCACCTTCATTCTTCACAACGATGAGTTAACTTACTGAAATTTTATATAGTTTTCGAGCGTCAGCCAAGTCGGATAAAAAGCAAACAATATTGTATTTGAAAAACAACAATTATATCCGAATTTGTTTAGAACGGATCCTTTATTCCATTTCTAATCATGGTTTGAATCTCACAATTCAGTTTAATAACAGTGAACTCGTATAAAGTAGAACATTTATCGGCCCTGGCCGCGAAACTGTTATCGCTGTTTCATGAAAATAATTGCGGTAATTTACTAAAATATGTATTACTCGTCTTTGTAAACACTTGCTTTATCGTAACGTTTGTTATTGTTTTGATAGGAAACGTGCAATGCGCATGCATAGTTGCATAATAACTTGGTCACCGAAATTACTACGCCAGACATTCGTCGGGGGAGGGGGTATTCATTCGAAAATTTACGTCACATCAGATGAACACAAAAGTACTAGGGAGTGTAATAGAAATATTTCAAACTAAGCAGTATAGAAACTTATCCGACAGAAATGCATTACATATCACAAAAAGCAAAAATACAATTCTTAATGGAAACATTGCACCTTTAAAATAAGTAAAAATAGATTGTTCGGGCTGAACATTTGAATATCTATTTTTAGATATTATTGTTGGTGCTTGTGCATACACTTTATTAGTTATTACATTTGGTACAAGTGAGTGCATAAACATGATGTAGTACTTCTATTCTAAAATTAGAACTCGGCATTCTATTGAAAGCAAAATTTGTTTGATTTTTGTCGCTTCATTTTGCAATTTTAGTACTGATTATAATATCAATTGTACAGAACGAACAGTGTACCATTAATTTGCATTTTAATATGTTTATATAAGCCTTTATGATAGGGTAGTAATGAATACCAGCAAAGCAGCAATATTTCCACACAGTATTGCAATTATGAATATATCTTTCAGCGTAAGATCCATACCTTTATGACCTTAATGTCCCAAAATGACCTCGTGTTACCCTGATGACATTAAGAGGTTATGTCCCGAAGCTATGACAATTAAAACAACTAAAATCTATTGAGCATGGATAGTATTCATAGCGCTCTTAAATATATTTATGATCGATATAGCAAATCGGATGGCATGGTATAGATAACATACCTATGCAGTAAATTAATTTAATGTTGTCAAAGGTCAGGAATGGCATAGAGAGGGGCAGTCCCAATTGTTATGAAGAAATTGAAAAATGACAATACAAGTTTTAACAAATATATTATTTTCATAGATTACAATAAATAAAGAAAGATCTTCTTATGTAATATGGTTGAATGTCACTACTGCCACACTGTTACGCTGTTACCAGTCTACCACTCCACTATCTCAATCTCCCGCTAACGTAAACGTCACACAGACGTCACCCGGATGTCGACAACGGCGTCACACAGACACCACATAGACGCATCGACGTCACACAGACGCCGACCACAGGAAATACAGGCGTCACTTAGACGTCAACACGGACGTCACTCAGAGGCCAATCCAATACACGTCCCGACTCTCGATGTCCACGATAGGATATATCAACGCCCACCTAGGCGTATCCGTCCTCAGCACCAGCCTGTGTTACCGGTACAAACACGAGGTCTACTGACATCCCGCCCTGTTAGCGTCCGGAAGCCCAACTACGTTGAAAACGTCCTCTGACGTCATGAGCCCCAAAACGTCAATGTAACCGTAACGTGGCAACCATAGCAAACGATGTTCTGCTGTTTACGTATAACCTGACATTCAAAATTACGACATAAGTCATACTATTTACTATATCATTGCTTACCTAAATTATATTTAACAAGCATGATTATACACTTTTACTCTCAACAATCATGCAAAGCAAAACAATAAAATGTCGGTTCATTCCCCGTCAAGGCAAAACTGTGAGAATCTAAACAATTATAGTTTAACACGAATGAAAATAGCTCTCTAAATAATTATATGAGCAAATAAAGCTTACAACGCTTACTTGCAATATAAAAACCTGACAATTGCAAAGTACATGTACAAGAGACAATATTTAACTGTATTTACAAACCTAAATTGTAATGCAAGAATGTCTATAAAACAATTATAATGTAATGGCACTTACCCTGGTATCAGGTGTTAATAATACTTAGTATTAATGCACATTCATTCCCCAACAGCTTTTCGGCTGCATAACTGCAGACGTGGCAGTTCCGTCCGTCCACCCAGAGAATGTTACACATCTGTCTTGGTCAAAAACCTGTTCCCAACTAACTAGAGAATTACACACCCAAAACATGTACAAATTATGATGACGTAAAAATGGTCAGAGCAGTGAAAATTGGTCAAGTGTTACCGTATCGTGTCGATACAATACTACCTAATGATTGATTTTAAATCAATGTTTAAACTAGTACAAGCAAATTGTATTAAATAATAATACCATAATATAAATGTTAAAAGAGATTTGTGACAAATGTGTTATTACCATATGATTGACTTAGGTTGCATATTGAATACAAACCCATAACTATTAACATAATTATATACTCTTATAGTGATGGAAGCAAAATTTGCTTCGAACGTTTGCGAATTGCATTATGAACCCACACACAGTGCAAATTATAACAATGTGTAGTTGATAACATTGTCATGCCACTCTCTCTAACAATGAATATAAAAATCCCAACATTTTTTATTAATAAGTTCTCTTAGTTGGTATATTTAGAATTGTCTCTACGATATTAAGGATGAAAAATAGAAGCGGTCGCTTAAAACGAATTACACTGTTTGTTCTTTGTTTTGCAATTTCTGACAAATAGATGCCATAAATCCTAAGAAAGAAACATGAAATGTGGCCAATATATATTATTTTTCTCCCAGAACTAATGCGTTAACAACAAGTTAATGAAGTGTTAAACATATTTTGATTGCCGCTAAATACAAATACTCTCATCCGAAATACTTTAATTTGAAGTCACTTTAAACAGAAAAGGCAAAAGTATTTACGTGGAGAATACGTCATTGGTCAATTATAGTAATGCGTGCTAAGCTATCGTCATCCACAATACAACTCAGAATCGATATTGTCCTCACTATGGTTGGAAATTGGACACTCCTCAGTTCATTTATACGTTAATTGCACCAACCTTACGCTTACACCAATGACCACATCAACGTGGCCCTCGCGGATCAGACGGAGGGCAGATGGCACGTATCACTCCTTTAATGGAAATAATCGCGCTGATATAAAAATTCCTCAAAAGTAGACGAATGTTACTAGTCACGCGATATCACTGGATAAAGAAATAAGCGATTAGCTGTACTCTGTTCTTAAACAAATTCGATAAAGTCCGATTTTCGCACTGAGCCATGGGTGTCCTTTTTTATTCATATTTGTTTTGGATTAATCAATATATGTGCAAAGTACATAAAAGCAATATAATGATTAGAAAGATTGTTTCAATTGTGTAAACGAATTCCTTAGTTTTTAACGGCAACAAAGCCTTGGCAATAGAGCGTCTGACTTCGGGAAGTAAACAGTTATGAGTTCGAACACTGTATTATGTGTCTCTTGTTTTCTTTTGGCTTTTTGTTAATTTAATACAACTGACAATATAATGATATTAAAACATTTGGTGTTCGCACATATTTGTGGGACAATGACAATTGAGAATTTACACTATTAACTGCTGCTCCATATCATGTAGAGAAGATCTGACGTTGCTACAAACATGTATTGTCGTTAAGAGTAGTGTGTCGATTTACATAATTTGGTAAGGTCTTCTATTTTGCATTGATCGCTCTGCCCTCTACGCATGCGCGAAATTACTATGATTGACAGTTAAGGGTGCCGTTTTCTGGAAGCAGTTAAAGCTTACGTTATGAACCCGAATTTGAAATAGATTTGTAATCAGCTTTCAAACCGTATTGACATCTATTCAGTGCACAATTGGCTAGTGGGTCAACTAAGTTCGAACACCAAATAAGTAAGAGTTCATTTTGGCGATCTATAGAAAACTGAACGAGCTTGTTCGGCCTGCTGGCTCGCTGTGCTCGCTTCAATTTCTGTAAATCGCTAAAATGAACTCTCACATATACGTACATGCTGGTAAAATTATCTCATCAATCTAAACAGTAAGGTCTTAAAACCGTTCTTGTCATGAAGACAAAGATTTTTCTTTATACAACTTCAGATTAAATGTGATATGTCATGATATATTTTCATTTCGTACTGGTAATCTGAAATAAGCCAAACATTTATCCCTCTTTTTAGTACCCGATATTGAAATGTAGTGAAGAGACTTTGTAATAAAATGAAACCTAAAACTTAGTTAGAAGGTTCGAGAAATTAATCAATGAAACCTTCGTTAATGGGATAAATGTAAATATACTAAACCCTTAGTGCGAGTGCTATGTTTTAACAGGATTGGTGCAATGCAAAATAGCCTGACACTGTCAGACAATTATTATTGCCTTAAAGGAAGTCGTGATCTGTACCATTATATGAAACCTTTTCAAGAATTAATTTCATATATGGCCGTATACGTACTTTGCTGATACTTTTTGCTTTGTTTTACTTAAACTAGTCTAGCATACAAATACCAATACAAATATGAATCCTTTTAAACAATTTATCGCGAGTTTGCCCAACAATATTTTAAACGCCATTCTCATTGTTAATAACGCCTTGAATACGTTTGTGTAGAAAGATATTGTGCGGAAATATCTACCACATACCAAGCACGTATCCAGCAATCCAATTACGAAGACGGTCTTTGACGGTCATCAATTTGTCTTTGCCAATACTCATAGACCATTGTGAACCAATATTTCAACTTTGCGTGACGGACCGATTGTGAATAAGAGGCGTTTTGTCCTAGTTTAGAAACTTGAGTGTTTAGTCTAACATTAGATGCAAACAAAACATAAAATGCAATAATAATAATAATAATAATAATAATAATAATAATAATAATAATAATGATAATGATACAGAGCTGGGGTGGGATATCTCATTTCAGATTTACAGAACGAGTAGACTACAGAACATCAAGTCCATTTGAATACCGTGTACTGGCAATACATGCATAAAAACCGTTTGATTATCGGGTACTTAAAAAGGGGATACATTTTTAGCTCATTTCAGATTTACAGAGCGAATTTACAATATGACAATGAGTCCTTTTGAATATCGTTTACCAAATAAGAGGGTTTATGTTTCACTTCAGATTTACAGAAAGAATCGGCAATAGAATATCTACAAGTACGACGCAGGACAGCTAAGATGTTGATTGTTGTCGTCATCACGTTTGGACTCTGTTATCTTCCAATTTATGTTCTAAATATTGCCAGGTAAGGTCAGTTCAATTTAAAAAATCCGACCAACAAAAACGCTATTTTTGTCATGCCAATTATGGTATCATTTTGAAGGTATTTGGTTGTTGATTATAAAGATGTAAAATAAATGGCAAAACAGTTTAAGTTATTACAGTTTAGAGACGTACAGGCTTTTTTGCGGTTGCCATGATAGCCTCCAAGAACTATCCACACCATCGCTGCAAATGAACACCATTACATACCAGAAACCAAACTTTACCAAGAAACGCTCTTAACTTAAAACTCACAGACATAGCTGAATGAATTGTACTATAGTGGTTTAACTTAAACGCATATGCCATCAAAAGCCTATAAAACGCCTAAGATATGCGAAATTGATATAATTGACAGGTATACAAATGCCCTAGATGGTCTGAGAGGAAACCGAGTCGCCGTGCTGTGTATGTACTGGACGGCCAGATTTCTATGTTATTTCAACAGTGCCGTAAATCCGGTTATATATAACTTCATGAGCGGTAAGTTAATTTTATAACTACTTTGATTGGTAGTAGTCTAAGATCGGCTTTAGGGCTATTGGTCGATCCATTTGTCAGTCATTCAGTCCACGTCTGTCCGTTTATGCATGTAAAAATGCTAGTTCATTCTGCATTTAATAGCAAGTTAGCCATTTAGTTTTTAATTAAACACAAATGTTCACCATAGTAGTACAATGTGTCGCGTGTAACATCAAAGTCTGAAAGACAACTCGATATCACTCACTTCCATATGTTTATTTTACAATTGTTGAATATGCCTACTAATTCCTTGTCACTCAGCAACTTCTGCAGATAAACCATACAATTTTAAGCAATTTAAAGCAGCTCTCTGTGTACTGGCAATTATATTGTTTTATGTTTACAAATACAGAAATAAATGAAGGGTTGAATAAGGCCTCTTGAACTATCACATTACCCTATTACCTGATCGTTTTAAAGCATTTTCAAACAACCTGAAAAATAATAATAACAATACACATAGTGATACTGACAACTTTCGTTTTTAAATTTCAAAACTCAAGTTTTATGAGTAATAACCCCACAATTTTAAAGTGTGTTTATATCTTGAATAACGCCGTCTATTTATTATCTGTCATCAATGGTGTAATGTATATGATCCCCGCCTGCTGACTTAGAGTTCCCGTTCGAATCCTGCTTACCTACGGAATTATTCTTATTTATAAAAGGCCATTATCGGTTGTTTTAATGTAACTTAATATAAAAAAATCAGAAAAGTTTGAAATACTTATCAAGGTTATAAGTTAACTTATTTTTTCTACTGCTTTATTTTTCTATCTTTTTTATGATTGTATTCAGAATTATTTTTTTATGTCTTAACTTATAAGCAAACTATATATTTTTAATTTTCGAAATATTTATATTTGGTTACATAAAACAGCCGATAATAGGCCTTTTAATAATAACAATCCACATAATAATCATGTATTGGATAGAGTTGTGTAGGTCAAACATCAAGGTCACAGAGGTTTAATTTCATTTAAAGGAAATTATATAACTCACACATACACATAACAGGTAAAACTATGTTAATCTATCAAATGTTATAATTGTAATATCTGGATTATATAAGAACGCAGCTTAGGTTCGTTTTTTTTTGTAATTTCATATAGCGAGAAGTTTCGCTGACCAAAACATACTTCTGCCCACTTCTTACAAATTATTTTACAATGCTGACAGAGAACGTTACACTCGCATAAGTGCCGACTTGGCATATTTTATCTCGAAATCAGTTCAAACTCTTCCAAAGCTATCAATTTAATGAGTTTAATAAGAACTATACGTTTATATAGCGTTAAATGGCTTCTGGAAATCTCCCAGTGATGAAGTAATAACAGCAGCTATTTATTTTGCCGTCGGCGAATGAACACAGACGGTCAGCTATGACATTATGTTAGGATCTGCTTTCGACACTAAACTGTTTCCCAAGGTTATAGTCGAAAAGTATAGACAACGTGCGTATAACAAATTTTGTTGTTTTTGTATGCTTCAGTGAAGTTTCGGAAGCAATTTAAGACGGCATGCCACGGTTGCTATGTCCATTTGCGTTGCTGTTGCTGTTGCTTCAAGAAAACGAGACGATGTAAGTATTAATTAATCGATTGAAAACTTGAAAGGAAAATGAATAATCTGTATAATATGACTCAATTTAAATAAATACCTATATGTTCAGCCAATGAAATCACATATTGGCTCCCAGTTAGTACAACGTTTCATCGTTAAGACTTGCACTTTTATAACTGAAACAAAATGACGTCATAATTTGGTACCGCCTGCAAATAAATGGATTTGCTATTTCCACTCTTCTTTACCATTAAGAATCTAAACAATATGTTCCATCTATACCATAACACCGCAACCGCGACTTAACATTATATTCAAACTTATCTTAGTAACTGTTAGGTCTAGGTATTTGGCAAGTACAAACGATGTAATTGTGATGAATTTATGCGCAGCCTGATTTGTGTAACCTACATAAGCGTTCTAGGCTAGCGTACGCCAGGTATGAAATTGATGAGTTAGCCTTGTTCTTCTCCAGTGGCCAATAATCTCTGAATTAACCTTTTATAGTTAACAAGCACGACAAATAGGTTTTCTAAGGGTATTTCGATTCGAGAGTGATTTAGCATAACTTATTATAACTCACATAACATTAGTTGTAAAAACGTAAAAGTTAGAAAATATAATCATCAAAGAACGTGTAGTGGACAATGTTCATTATAGTCTCCAGAATGCATTTTAAAAATCAGAACATTCATCAAACACGCGCCGCATCTTCTGCATCTTCTGCACATAAGTTCTATCCTCATTACAATAGTTACGGGAATGTAATGTATTGGTTATTACATATTATTGGATAATTCACATTCTTTGCAAACATGTCTGGCTTGTTATTAAATAACCATTCTGGTGAGAACCATCAGAGTGTTGAATATATACATATTGTCTGAAAAGCGCTGCTTGTATTCATAAACGAAATATACAAATGACTGTAAAAAATGTTTTTAAGATATGTTTCGTTAATGTGAGCAGAAAGTTCTAATTGTGATATCCTTTTTTGCTATATGAACGAGAGGAAAAAGTAAAACATATTACATTAAAGCTCACATAGTATCACGTACAATAAAAATATGTGCTTAATCTTATTTACATCCAGGCCTTATAGTTTTTTCCTTTAGTTTAAGTTTAGACATATCAATTGTTAATGATTCTGAAGGACGGAGCGAGCAAGCCCTTCTTAGTTCATAAGAATTTACACAATATGTTCAAACTTACTCATATTATAAAGTGATTTTTCTGCGTGTTGGGAACCACGTGTGTTAAGTTGTAACACGGCTATTTTTAGCGATTAAGCGTGGTACTTTTTGAAGGCCCAATAGGCGATTCCATTGGCTTGAAATGTAGGTTATAATCTGGAATATATATGTTTCAGATCAACGAAGAATAACTTTTCTTTTTCTGTTTCAGATCGCCGAAATTTAACTCACTTGCATACGCTGAAAAGGTAAGCTGTGTTAAAAACGTTAGAAATATTAACACGATGCTTAAACTAGGTTTTAGATACGTATACATAGACTTAAGAGGATAAACATTACCCTGCCAATTTAACATACGATAAATACTCATTTTCAACCTGCTTGTTCGTGGAAAGCGAGTTATTTTAATTGCCCTGGTGTCAGGATGCCATTTTATCAAGAATCCTGTGACATAAGTTATTTGGTAATGCAATGTTTTTAGTTTTTTGATATAACTATAGTTTGATCTATGGTTCCGACGTTTGCTCATGTTTTAATATGATTGCGTTATGTTTTACCTTATACATTCGTTATAATTGTGTGTGAATTTATATAATTTTGACTTCAATGGGTATTTCTTTTAATTTCAGCACGTTTCCATCAACAAGGACCAATCAATTCCGCATGACATTCCGTAACGACTCCGGGAGCCCCGCTTCAGTAGGGAAAGTCTCCTACGGAGATGCGTATCCAGCCATTCCAAAGTCAAGTCCCTTTTAACTCCTTAATACGCAGTTTAAGTCGTGAAGGAAGAAATTTGCAGGGTCAACCAAATACAGCCAATGGGCTTAAGCAGACCTTCAGTAACTTATCAGCAACAACGTTAAAAAACGTTCCTTCTTGCCAAGTGTTAACTGTACCACACTCACAAAAACGAGTACACGATAAAGTTTGATTTATTTCATAATTATTTTGATACTTAGTAATATGGGGTTCACTGGACAGTTTATCCATTTTGACACTAAATATAATGTAATGTAACAAATATGATATTGTACATTATATTAAGTGTTAATTTACATTAGCCTCATACACTGTCCTGTGAAACACATATTACTAACTATTTATTTGTGTTAAAATTATTTTATGTCACAACAAAGTCCACGCCAGCTATCATCATGATATATCGTAACCGTCAAAAGACAAACCTGGATCACTGGTCTGACCGTAAGTCAACATTCTTTATAAACTGAATCATCGACACAATATATGATGTGTGCGCATGGTTCATAAATTAATAACATACGGTTACGTCCTTTTTTTTCTTGATTATGTTGATACGAGTGCGTGGCTACATGGGACAAAGAAAACCCTATATTAGGCAATAACAAATTACGAACACTTTCCTTGAATCGAAACAATTCTAAGTTTAATTGATGAGACGTTGTTTTTTTATTGTGAAACGAACTTTTCCTAATTGTGTTATTAAAAGAAAAAGAAGGCTCATTGTAACTTTAAAGATATATACCATGGACTTATATAAACAGTGTGCTGAGTGTTTTTTTATGAATGTCTAGAAGGTATTTGGTTTGAAAAATAAAACAATGAAAACTAAACAACAACACTGGTCTAACATCAGGTAACATAATGTATATCTTCAAATAACATATATAGTGAATGAAACATTGAAATATGCGTAATTTGTTGTTTTTGGCGAACAGTTTCATTGTATTTCTGATATTGTTTTGTTACTAACTTAAAATGATATTGTATAGTCTTTGTTAATGTTTGTGTATGTTTGAATTTCAAATCCGCTTTAACTAAATCGTTTTTAATTAAAAAAATACGTACTACAAGAAGTTCATGTATATGTGTACGGAGGATTTATTGCGCATTACCTAACAACCGATGACGTGTGTTTGGAATATGTGTAAATGCTAATTGCTATAGTCAATCTTCTCAACGATCGCACGACAGAACATCGTAAGATCAAAAACTTCAGTTAAATATCTAGCCATTCACAAATCAATTTGAATGTTTCACTTGCAAAATGAAATGCAACCTGCCGTAACCGACAAATAAAACTTTTATTTTTGAAGAAGATATTATTAAAAATGCTATGAAATATAAACTTGAAAAAGTGATCGTACTATACGTGTGTTAATTAGATGACCCCTATACGATTTTACTTCGACAGAAACGTAGTTCAATATCCTGAACAGTGTTTGTGATTGTGTTATAAGGAATCTTGAATGTTTTAGAAAACAGATGATAGTTATATTGTGCAATACATGTAAAATTATGACTCATTAACACGATGATTTCGAAACGAGAAGACATTATGAGAAAGGCCTCATTTGGAAGAAAAGATTAGCTTTTATATGTCGCTTTTACTTTTAATAATGTTTTCTTTATTTGTTCCCAGTTTTAAACATTTTGTCTTTTAAGGCAGACTGTGTGTGATGCTCATAGTTTCAAACAATGACTGCATCGTATATTTTAAAAGTTTTAGCATTAGGTGCTCTGAATTGTATTCCTCCGTCTGCAGATAGAGTTGGGATCTATACTCATTGAAGTATTGGGGCTTACCTATAAGTTTATTATCAATTGTTTTATTATAACGTTTCCTCAAGTTAATGCATACTTTGATACGATTTACTTTGTAAATTGTTTTCTTTATTTAGGATTGTTGGGATAAGAGTGAGGTTTGTGCACGTAAACTGGTTTAAACCCCCAGTAAATTTACATTGTACTTACTGTTCCAAGGCGGAACCTAACAATCCTTGATCAACATACCTAGTTTTATATATATATATATATATATAGTATGTATGCACTGTGCTGTTTGTGGAGTTTTTTGCTGTTCTTCCATGTTTCTTGTTTGTGATTTTTTTTTGTGTTTTATGTCTTTGGCGTTTACCCAGTGCCATTACACCTGGTTTTTGTTTAAACTTTTTGCTACTGAGCATGTTTCTGTATTTTTTCACATAATTCTCGAACATATTTAATCCTAACATTTAATATGAGAAGTTTCTCCTTTTAGTTAATTCTGATCTGCAAAAACACACTTAGCCAATTTGTCAAAAGTGTTTTATAAGTCAGATGAATTAAGTTATTAGTTTGAAGTCTGACGTCTTTTTATTAAAGCACAAACTGAGTACTATGTTCAGTGAAGCTAAAAATGTGGAGCATCGGCATCGGCAAAAGATGGTTTTTTAGATGCTACAAATATCCGTGAACTTTCATTAGTCAGTTCGCACTAAGATCACTGCAATTATATACGGTTTGGCATACCACAATGTGATCCATACAACTTGCAACGTTTTCAAATTATATGTGCAAAACTTATCTTAAATCGTGGCAAATACGAAAGTTCTAAACAAGCTCTAAATGAGGGTGAGGAATTCCGCCGGTAAAACCTCCGGAAATGGGTCCGCCTCTGGGGCAAACTGGCGGAACTTCTGCCACATCTTGCGTGAAATAAAATCCCAAATTGAATTGGCTTTGGTTGGAATGAAACGCGCTCTAAATACAATTTAGAGCGCGTTACATTCCAACCAAAGCCAATTCAATTTGGCGGAATTCCTCAACCTCAACCTCATTTACTCGCCGAAGCTGAAAGACTCTTAAACTCGGCTATAGCTCAAAACACCATGTCATTGTATGCCCAGGTTCTGGCCAAGTTTTCTGAGTTTTGTAAGACTCACAACCAAGGAGAGTCATGGCCCCCACCCGTAGATAACATAGTACTCTTCATCTCATTTATGTCACTTCAGTCATGCGCTCCGGCCACTGCACGGTTATATGTTACAGCAATCGGTTATAAGTGCAAAATGATGGGGGCACCAGATCCGTCAACTCTGTTTATAGTGATAAAACTCCTCAAAGGCTACCAACGTCAACGAGCGGAAAAAGACACACGCCTGCCCATCACACAGGGATACGGGGGAATGTCCCTTTAACAAGTCAAACAAGTATTGTCTTTTTTGCTAAACGAAAGGGTTCCTCCGCACTACCTTCTCGTACATTGCGGGGCTAATGATATAGGTAGGGTTAAAACTTTCGATTTTATGTCCGAGTTTGATAAACTATTAGACTTCAAGTAACAGCAGCTGCCCAGAATTAAGTTCATTTGGTCTCAAATGATACCGCGTAAAGTTTGGCGACTTTCGTCCGACGTGAAAGCCATTGATTCCGTCCGCAAAAGGGTGAATAGCTAAACTGCAAAATCTTCATTGGAATCTGGTGGCCATTATTTAAAACACACAGAACTTACGGTTTGCAGTCCCCCTTTCCACGTTAAGGACGGGGTCCATCTGATCAATCTAGGCTAAGACTTGCTCTTAAATTACATTTTAGCAGCTTTGTGCGAATTGCTTTTAAATGTGCGTAGTATTTAAAACGTCACCAAATTCATCTATGGATACATTAAACTTAAGCTGGGTTTTATTCCGTTTTTTTTTCCAATGCACGGCCTCTTTTGGCATATCGACCGCCCAAAAGATATTTTGGAGGGCGTTCCGGGATCCTATTACGGTCCAAGTTTAACCTTTTCGGCGGTGGATCCCTACGGGCTTTATATGGCGGCTTCGATGTGCCTAAATATTTTACAAATATTAATATTTCAGGTACCGCTGATTACCAGGGTCCGCTGCGGACGATGATTCTAAGATTAATTATGTTTGTGACTTCGTGATCGGTTGTGTACTTTGTGAACATTCGTGACTTTGTGAACATTCGTGATAGGGATGACATGTATGGTCAAGTTACGACCCCGTCTCCCGCTGTCCTTAAAAAGCCGTGCATTCTATTGCGATATTGTGATGTGTAAGTTTATATAATAAATACATACTGTGGTGTAACTTGAACAGTCTTGATTTCTACATTGTTCATAGTTTACCGTATAAAAACATAATTTGAAGCCGTTGGCTAAACCATATAACCTGGACTTTGAACCGTACAAACCAGATGTCCGTCGATTATCTGAACTTGCATGATTTATGTAGTAAATAACTGTATTTCTCATTTTAAACGTACTACATTCATCAGAGTACACATACATTACATAAAGACAAACAGATACATATATTGTTTAATCTAGTGTAAAGGCTAAGAATGAAAGTTAAATTCGTATATCTTAAAACTTTTTTCACCAAGTCTTAGCAAAAGTACATAGTTAGTGACGGACATTGTTAAAGCTTACAATGCAAATGGCACGATGAGATTGATATTGTTAAATTCATTGAAGTAGTAAAATTGCAGTTAATTGTGAAATATGATTTTGAATTATTTAATATTATAAAATATATTAAGGTACATCTGCAATTGGTTAAAATGCAAAATATTGTTAAATTAAAGGAAAACTGTATTTGAAACTTTAGAAAGTATAAATACTCACAGTATCACTATGCTAATACTCATCTTGTGTAAATCTCATGTAGGTTTATAGGAAATGAATGTTATTCGTTTTTTCATGAAAATGCTCTTGTTTTTTATTGGTGGGAGGGCTGAGAAAGAGAAATTGGCTAGAATGAAACTATTTGAGTATAGAGCACGAGTTCGCATACCACTGCAACCTTGATACAGTTTTAATAAGAAAGAGAAACCTCCTTACACCAAGGTCTTCGATATCACTTCCATTTCGAAAACTCAAAGAAGCCCAAATGTTTATATTTTCAACTTATTTCTTTTTCAAAAACTGCATCTGTACAAAAACGGAGCCATTGCTCTTTCATTGTGCAAATCTGGGTAACTGAACCGGCAAATATTCAAGTTTGACAGACTAAGAGACATGCGGTGGTAGAAGAGTAGAACTGTACTGTATACCTGCTCGAGTATCTGGAATTGTCTCGTTATTTTTAATGTTTAAAACAGGTTAGCTGAAACATTCAACTATTGCAAGTAAGATCATCGATATTAGCTTCCAACTATAAACTTGCATGTATGGGAACAAAATACAATAGCTGGTTCGTTCGATGATTTGAAAGGCTGTAAACTACTGCTATGCAATACTTAACATATAAAACGAAGACGCCCAGAAATGTCTTAAGGAATAAGTTTGCCTACTCTCCAAGTATGTTAATATATATCTGCTAATTACAGTGTAATGTTGCATTTAATTTGTCACATATTTTTTTTTTAATTTAAATAAAAATATAAGGTTTTATATATAAGTACCCCTTTTCTGAAAAACCCTTTGATACAAGGCAGGCAATGTTCTGATCGTTCATGACGTAGACTGTCGTTCCTACGCTGGCTCGTAAAGGAATAGTTCCTCAAGAGTGTTTTATAAACATTAAACAGTGCATTTTTTAAAAAACACACATGTTCATAATAATTACAGTTAATACACGTTTTTTTAAATGAACAACTCATGAATTATAGTAGTCTGGTCGCCATTTACTGAGGTTGAAAGTTTAAACACAACATAGGATATACATTAGATAAAGAACGACTTTCCAAGTTTAAGTGTTTGTTTCATGATAAATTGTTTCATTTTACATGGATAATAAGTCAATCTCACTGTTCAAAGTTGTAAACGCTAAGAGACAGTTCGCTTCCATGATGTGGTTAAGACCAGCAAAGTCTGTGTTTTCGCGATTGACGTGTGACAGTCAATTGTTCTGTGAATTTCATTGGAAATTTATGTACAAAGTCAGACAAAAAAACAAACATTAAAAGTTTAAGACATGGTATAACATAGCATTTATGTTAGAACATTCGTTGTGATCTGCTTTGTAAAGAAGCAATTGTAAGATTATTCATCTTCAAATTTACGTTTGACACATTTACTTTGCATTTTCCTATCAAACGGAATGTTGTTTCATCCAAAGCATCTTTATTCAAACATATGCCATCTTTTGTATGATCAAATTACTTTTTGGACATAATTTTACTAGTTCAAATGTGACGTATTCAGTTTTGATCAAAGTGAAGTAGCTTCAATTAGTTTTAATATGTTTTCTTAAAGTTGTTTATTTCTCTCCTGCTTATTGTATCGGATCACGATATAACATTTACAGTTGTTAATATAATTAAAGCAAAATAAATCTAACAAACCAATACCATTTAATTTATGTGAACTGTATTTGATATCTGCCCAGTTTCATCATTCTCCGACTCCCTTGTATACAGGTTACCAAGGGTCTGTGTTGTTTTGACAGTCGCATGTAGCAAGTTGTTTATAACACACTTCCGGATTTTCGTATATTTATTATCCAATGAATTATCAGCCTACAATTTTATTTCGATTATAAAAACATAGCAAATATGTGCAATGTTCAATACAAAATACAAGAGACAGGCTGATTTTATTGATACGAATAAAAGCTGGCTTAATAATTGCCCATAGTTTAATTACAAAGTTATCACTATCATGTATGATAAAACAACTCACTAGACTGCGTACCCGTATGATAAAATATAAACTAATAACGAAACATTTCTTCAAGAACTTTGGTAAAGATCGTATGGTTGAATATTGGTGAACACGTAATACAGACGCGAACATCGCAATTCGAGTGCTTGAAACAAAAGTCTAATTAGTCGCCAAAGATTAATAAAGGATTGTGAAGTCAAAATAAGAACTAATGAGAATGTAAGATAAAAACATACCATGCTTATTTACACTCAGAACATGACATCGACATAGACATACCACTATATAAAACAGGATAGTTGGTGTGGAGTTTTACCCTGTCTATCAACGCATGAATAAACAAGAGATGTTTGTCAAACATAATGCCCCCCTGAGCGCCATGTTGTCAGGATTATATGGACAATTGAATGAAATATGCATGGACCGAAATGACAGCTGATTTGTTGCCGTTAAGGCAGTTTTAAGATTATGACCATTAAAGTGTGAGGATAGAGTGTGTTATGACCATGACCTTTGACTCTATTAACTCAAAATCCAGAGTCATCAGCTGGTCACCAGAAACCTAAATGTCAAGCTTGAGGGCCATGGGTGCAGGCATTGTCAAGTTATCACTCAGACAACCTTTTATCATTCAAGGTCACTGTGACCTTGACGTTTGGCCCAATGACCGTAAAATCAATAGGGACCATCTTCTGGCCAGGCCCAACCTCCAAGTCAAGTTTGAGGGCCATGGGTGCAGGCATTGTCGAGTTATCACTCGGATAACCTTTTACTATTCCAGGTCACTGTGACCTTGACCTTTGGCCCAATGACCCCTAAAATCAATAGGGACCATCTTCTGGCCAGGCCCAATCTCCAAGTCAAGTTTGAGGGACATGGGTGCAGGCATTGTCGAGTTATCACTCTGACAACCTTTTACCATTCCAGGTCACTGTGACCTTGACCTTTGTCCAGATGACCCCCAAAAACCATAGGGGTTATCTCCTGGTCACTCCAATTCTCCAAGTCAAGTTTGAGGCCCATGGGTGCAGGCATTGTCGAGTTATCACTCGGACAACCTTTTACCATTCAAGGTACATGTGACCTTGGCCTTTGGTCCAATGACCCCCAAAAACAATAGGGGTCATCTACTGGTAAGGCCCAACCTCCAAGTCAAGTTTGAGGGCCATGGGTGCAGGCATTGTCAAGTTATCACACGGAAAATCTCAAACCATTTAAGGTGACTGTGACCTTGACCTTTGGCCAGATGACCCCAAAAAACAAAAGGGGTCATGTACTGGACAGGCCCAATCTCCAAGTCAAGTTTGAGGGCCATGGGTGCAGGCATTGTCAAGTTATCACACGGAAAACCTCTAACCATTCAAGGTGACTGTGACCTTGACCTTTGGCCAGATGACCCCAAAAAACAATAGGGGTCATGTACTTGTCAAGCCCAATCTCCAAGTCAAGTTTGGGGGCCATGGGTCAGGCATTGTCGAGTTATCACTCGGACAACCTTTTACCATTCAAGGTCACTGTGACCTTGACCTTTGGCCCGATGACCCCCAAAAACAATAGGGGTCATCTACTGGTCAGGCCCAACCTCCAATTCAATTATGCAGGCCATGGGTGCAGGCATTGTTGAGTTATCACACGGAAAACCTCTAACCATTCAAGGTGACTGTGACCTTGACCTTTGGCCCGATGACCCCCAAAAACAATAAGGGTCTTCTACTGGTCAGGCCCAACCTCCAATTCAATTATGAGGGCCATGGGTCAGGCATTGTCGAGTTATCACTCGGACAACCTTTTACCATTCAAGGTCACTTGTGACCTTGACCTTTGGCCCGATGACCCCCCAAAACAATAGGGGTCATCTACTGGTCAGGCCCAACCTCCAATTCAATTATGCGGGCCATGGGTGCAGGCATTGTTGAGTTATCACTCGGACAACCTTTTATCATTCAAGGTCACTTGTGACCTTGACCTTTGGCCCGATGACCCCCAAAAATAATAGGGGTCATCTACTGATCAGGCCCAACCTCCAATTCAATGATGCGGGCCATGGGTGCAGGCATTGTTGAGTTATCACTCGGACAACCTTTTACCATTCAAGGTCACTGTGAACTTGACCTTTGACCCGATGAGCCCCAAAAACAATAGGGGTCAGCTACTGGTCAGGCCCAACCTCCATGTTAAGTTTGAGGGCCATGGGTGCAGGCATTGTCACGTTATCACTCGGACAACCTTTATCATTCAAGGTCACTGTGACCTTGACCTTCGGCCTGATGACCCCCAAAAACATCTACTGCTCAGGCCCAATTTCAATGTCAAGTTTGCGGGCCATGGATGCAGGCATTGTCGAGTTATCACTCGGACAAGCTTTAAAATTATTTTAACATTAAAGGTCAATGTGACCTTGATTTTTGACCTGATGACCCCCAAAATCAATAGGGGTCATTTACTGGTCAGGCCCAACCTTCATGTGAAGTTTAATGACCATACGTCCAGGAATTGCTGAGTTATCACTCGGACAAGCTTTGGTCTACCGACGGACCGACCGACCGACCGACATGCCTGTGCAAAGCAATATACCCCTCTTCTTCGAAGGGGGGCATAAAAATGTGCATAGTAAACATTTAGCAGGTAAAACATGATTTAAGAAAGACAATAAAAGAGGTAAACAACCTTATCGTGAAAAAGAAAAACAATCAAATACAAGCCAAATGCAATCCATCAAAACAAATGCGATAATATCAAACTCTTGAACAGTTCCGTGAAACATGAATCACAATCAATTACGGAATTACTGGCTTTTAATTTCAAAGTGTCTAGTTATTCAACAATGCCTTTATTATTGCATTCCTAACTACCCTTCAGAGGTGAACGAAGAAGTGCTGTTTTTATTTGGTGTTGTTATTTTGAACAGTTCAGGTTTAACGTTAATGTGTATTTTTTCTAAAGCAGAACAAAAATCGTAGGAATTTTAGACTTTTATGAAAGAAAATTATAACCATTGTGAAGCTTATGGAGGTTCACGGTCCTTTCCATTTTGAGCGAAAAATGCTTTTAAGCATTATACTAACGTGTGATATGCCTCGTCTATATGTGCATATTTGTTACAAGACGCGGTCGAAGTTATTTGTTGTTTAGTACATTCTGAAAAGGTAGCCAATGTGAAGCTTATATATTTATATATAAGTAAAATAACAATCCGACCCATGGAGCCGCTGCTTTGCAGATAAATCGACAAGCCTTGTTACAAGCTAACGCAACTGCCGTCGGGTCGCAGTTAAATCCAGACTAGAAATATATGATGTTAAACATTAATCATTCCACATTTAGTTTGTCAAATGTCCTCCTGCAGACCTTAACAGCTACATCTGACATATATCATGTTGCCTATGTTTTGGGTGGTCACGCCATGACAAATGGAGGTTCACGATTCTTTCCATTTTGAGTGACATATGCTTTCAAGCAGCGATACTATTTAAGAATTAAATGTATTAGAAATATTAGAATTGCCTTTCATTGTTGTATGTGCACGATTTGTGATTTCAAAAGGTTTATCGAATCAAATTGATATGTAAGTTTTTCTTTTTCTTTTTTCTTTTGCTTATTGTTATGCTGACACATATACACCGTTCTGGCTGTTTGTCAAAGGACAGCCGTCTGGAGTCCAATCAGTGTGTCCTGTCTTTAATTTACCGCTTAAGATATGAGTTAAGATATACGCTTTATCGATCATTCTCCTTTTCGTTTGATGTACTAAGCTACAAACAGGTACATTGTACATTTTCATAAACGAACACGATTTAAATCAGGTGGGTTTAGATTGTTTCAACCCAAAAGAAGGTTAATATATAACAATAACTGGTTTTCAGCTAGTTCGATGACATTTAACATTTTGTGTTAAGCAATTCGTGAAAGTCGTTTTTTAAAATGGAAAAAAAAACATCGACGGATGATTTTCACAAGTATTTGCGAAGGTAGCCCGCTTCTCAACAAACTTCATTAAATCATTGAAGTTTGGTCTTCGGCCTCGTCAAAAATTGAACTAGCCCTAACAAACCATTTTGGTTTAATTTGCATAGGCAGACGTTTTACTAGTTTCCTTAAATTTTCAGAGGTATTAACATCTGAAATAAAACCTAACTGAGATAGTGTAATCTCACACTTATCGATTTCTAGGGATAATCTCATGAGACCCTGAACATCATTTGCCTTTAACGGCTGACCATTAACTAAACGATCTACATGGGACCACGCGACAAGATGCAGTTTACCATACCGTGAAGCCAAAATTGCCTTTGCTCTTGAAAAGCCATTTTCAGGTGAAAGTACAACGCAGTCCTCAATAGATCCCTTAGCTAAAATCAGTAACTCTACCCTCAATGTTTGTTTCAAAAGTTCTCATGAATTTGCAATAATCTGCCGGATTACCACTAAAAGTTAAATGTCAGGTCTCGGTAAATTAAAATTCTCCTGGATGGTATTGGCCATCGCTTGTAACCCTTGGAAAATGTCTCCATCTCCGCCGTCTCCTCGAGGGGTGTTCCCGCTTGCCCGCCTAGCCGTTAATTCTTCTGCCCTATCACGTCACCAAAGGTTATCCCCCTTGAGGATTGTTTAATGTCTGTCAAACTGTGCAAATCATCTTTGTCACATAAAGATTCCTCAAGTTTTGAACGTTCTATTTCATTGATTAGTTCTTGTTCTTTTAGTTTCATGTTTAACTCCTTTTGTTGTAGCTCAAGTTTTTGTCTTTCCTTTAATTGCGAAAGTTTAAGATAAGACAGTTTTCTCTGTATAGAAATATCCCTTTTACTTTTTGATGCCAGTCTCATGTTCTTGTCTTACGCTCCGGCACCAGTCTATAATCATGTTGTTCTTTTCCACAAATTCCATTTGTGACCTTTTAAATAACTTTTCTAGTTCATTTCAGCCCTGCCCACTTAACGAGCTGATAAGCCTCTCATAGGTAACTGCCAGAACCTCGTTTTGTTCTCGTATTTCTTTCTGTATACCAGTTAGCGAAGTGTAATTTGACACGCTATCGCTCACCAGTTTAGTACTGCTTGGGTAAAAAAGCCGAATTCCTATCTAGATCACAATTAAGCTGTTCACCGTCGATCGTCTCTCTCTTACTGCCGTCCTCAGAGACATCGACGTCACGTATCGAACCAGTTGCCATCGTAATCCAACTAAACACTTAATGCACTTTGCACATTGCAAACTTTAATGTTTAATAAATATCGCGGTTTCAAAGTCACTAAACCATGGGATCTTCTTTTCACATAATTAACCGGAACTCGTTTTAATATACTCGTTCACATTTATTCCATACAATCAAACAGTCAATCAGTCAGCATAACAGAACGTAATGGAACACATCGTAACGCTATTGTACGTATAGGAACGTAACGGAACGTAAAGGAACGGTTATCTGAAATAATGCAAACACAATAATCAAGACACATACATCATATACACAAGGACTGTTCCTGAAGCAAATCTTCGATCAATAAGTTTAAAGCATTCAGGATTTTTACTTTCGGGTTTAATCCATATTTATGATAACATTTTATCTAAACAGTGCCGACTTTATCAATATAATCCTTTAGGTTAACTTAATAAAAGTGTGTGTATGTGCGGATCTGGAGCTTTTAAAATCAGTTACTTTAATGAGTGTTATAATAATGTGAATATACATTTTACTGTTCGAAAGTGTTCTTGCGATTCACAACACTGAAGCCTCAGGCAGAAGCCGAACACCTGCCTAGCCACCTGACGAAATGTACCAGGATATGTTTCCACTTTCTAAAACTATTTATACGGACTGTGTATTGAGAAATATGGATTTTAATTTTCCATGCCGGCGCCGTCGAGAGAGCATGGAAAACGATGTCAACAAAGTTGTTTGTTGGGTAGGGATAGTAGATGTTACAAAGGAAACAGAGCTAATTTCTCTTTTGGTAGGTATGCTTGGTATATACGTAGATGATCATATTGCTTTGACTGTTAAGATTATAAATAGTAAAAAATTGGAAAACCAGTTGATTTGGTTTATAATAAATTTAACAAAAATATCGAGGTATAGACGATAGGGATTTACGAATTCTAGTACGGTCTTAATGTATTAGTACACAACTTAGAAATTAGAAATTAAAACGGTCGCGCATCAACGATGCACATCATTGTAGTTGTATGTAAAAGTATATAAGGTATTTGAAGGGCTACGACGAATCAAAAGGTCCATATGGAGACCGGAACAGGAAAGAGAATCACTGGCGAAACATTGAAGATGACAATACTGCAAAAGCAGTATGCGTCAGATCAATTCCGGACGAAGTGTTAAACAAGGAGGAGGAGGAAGTCAAAGATATATTCATGGATAGTTTTATGGCAAAGCCAACCAGATTTTCCGTCTGGTTCAAGGTTATCTCCAAAATATCTCAAAAATCAATCAACACATAAAAATAATTGTTAACGATAATAAACGAGTCGTCATAACTTAATAGATAACATGTTTGTTATTTCAATCAGCGGCATGCTTGTCTTAATAATATGGATCATAGCTGTTTTTAATTGTCCAGATGAAGAAGAAACATCATCAACATTCAAGGCTCTGGCTAAGCATTTTGCGAAAAACTTTACATTTACCAAACTAGTACGTCCATCGTCAAAACAGTTAGAACGTATTGGAATAGAGCAGGACAACCTTGATTTACCTGAATTGTTTGTATTGTTTGTAGTCATTACAAAAGATGGTCAAACAAATAACCTTAACGCATTAAGGTTTGACAAGCAAAATCTTGGATATTTTAACTATACAAATGTAATCGAATTTCTACTTTCCGTAAATAACAACTACAGACACGAGTTACCTGGTGACAATCTTGCTCATGTTCGAAAGCATGCAGAAATGATTGAAATTGTGAACATTGAAAATAAGCGGTTCGATATTGTCTCTGCAGGAAACAGAGCGAGAATAACAAGATCAAAAACAAGAGACAGACACACTGTTAGAGATAATGGCGTTAAAGAAAGCAATGTGAATTATCCAGAAACACCAGGATTGCGCGATGAACTTTAATTGGCTTGAATAATATCTTTAATTCGCTTGAATAATATTTAAACTGGTTAAGATTTAAGAATGTCACCTAATGGCAACGTCCACAGGTTGGGCATGGATAATGATGCGACAGGTTTTTTGTATTGATTTGTATTGTGTATGAAAACTGATCATACATCTGGTGTTACTGTATTTTTTGTCTTAACATTGAACTTGAAAACAAATCACTTATGTATTCATCATGATTGAAAAATGAAGTATTTTGTACTTAAAGTGATCTTAGTTATAAATGCTTTTGAGATCTCAGTGATGGAACATACTCCACATATAGTCCATGGCATGCAGTAGGAATCATCATCCTGCTGGTCAGTTAGACTTTCCGGCGGAAATACAATGTGTTCGAAGACAAACAACCACATTATTAGATGTACTAAATTATCACACAGCGTAGACCAAACTACAACAACACTTTAAGAAGTATTGTTTGGCACTTGGCAAACATATTTGTCATGGCAGTAAATGCACTCATGTCTAACCATTTGTTTTAAATTGGTCAAATAATTGTTCAACATACTTTCGAGCGATGTTAAACCGTTTTGTGAACTGGCTGAAGAGATGTTCTGGCCTTTCAGAGAATAAAGTTTAAAGGCGGTCAAGCTATTTAGATGATAAATAAACACATGTATGTGTATAGCGACTTACCTATATTATCAAGTATATCGGTATTTTCTCTGTGAGTATTCGTGATTGCCTGCTAGTGAGAATGGAATCAAATGATGTACTGGCTTAAAAAAACTGCCGTGCCATGCCACATTGTATATCACGTCATAACGGCAGCGTACAGCAATGTGTTGTCTCGTATAACGAATAAAAACAAAGGTAACCGCTTCCACACTTTTAAACCAAACATAACACAGACTTAGCCAAATACTAAGCCCTATATCTGGCTCTTTACTGGATTTTAATTAGTCATTAACCAAGTGTTTATCATGCTCCGGCAGTAAACTTTGTTATTTTATTTTATTTGCGCTGAGTGTATCTTTTATGACGTCATTCATCAGGTGGTATTTTTTCAGTATTAGTAAGGTGATTGACTTTACACTTTTTCATAAATTATGAAATGATAATGATTATTTTCCTTTGGCATCTTTATATCAATTGTCGTCGGTGAAGAAACTGAATTAAATTATTTACTGTTGTTACAAGATGCAATGCAGTTTAAGATTGAAAACTATGTTTTTTTAGTTAGTTTCACGACAAATGTTTTATGCATATTTGAAAGATGCATACGTTTTATAATATTGCTAAATGAGTTCATGCTTTGTTTAGGTTTAATATTACAAAACTTGAAAATGACCCAGTTTGAAGAGAACTTTTTAGCTTGCCAGTCATCCACTCGACTAAATTCTTTAGTACTGTAGTCATGGCATCGTTTTCTGAGCAATACCAGATTTATAAGTGACATGTTGTTCTGCCAAACAACGTCCTGACAATGTTTCATCATGGGTATATTAGCGCCAAGAGTTTCGTTGGCAGTTCATATTGATTTGGTCTTGCTCCTTGGGTGGAGAGGGATTTGAAAAGAGAAACGTAAATGGAACTGCAGTAAAAACGATGCGTTCTAGTACATTTAAATATACATTTACAAAGAATAAGGAATCAAACATCTTGAGGGAACGATCAAGCTCTTGTGAGACCTTTTAAGATCTTAAGAGACCTTGAGCGACAATGGTAGGAACATATGCACCTTGTGTTCTAGTCTTTATTATTCAAATATTAAAGGAGAGTTACACTTTTGACACGCCAAAATGGAAAGGCAGACGTGATAATTTCTTCAGACCAAATTGGCTTCTGACATTTAGTGGCTGTAACATGTGTCAGACGGCGGAAATATCAAATTGTTTACACTTTTGATCAGTGCTGGTAAACGCAGAAATCCAGCGAAGTAGTATTAAATAAAAACGTAGGTGTTCCCTAGTAGATACATGTAATATGTCATATTTAGACTGAAGTAATGATGTCTGACATATAGGACCATATTTGATTGCTCAAATTGGTCAGGATATAAACGAGATATAGAATCATGTCAACATCATCATCATTATCTTTATCATCATAATCAGCAGCAGTAGCAATATCGTCATTTTCGTCGTTGTCATTATAAAAGCAAAAACAAAATCTGAAGGATCACAATTAGCAATAACAACAACAACACAGTAGAAGAAATAGTCAATAGTCAATAGTTGACATGATTCTTAAACCGTCTCTAAATATTGTAAAATTTAATTGGTTACGCAAGGAAGATACATCAAGTCTGGTGTAATATCCAATTGATTGTATACGTTTTAACTATGTAAATAATGCTTAAATCGTTTATCCCGCAAGAAGACAGAGATAAATCTTACGAGCGTATTCAATTTTAAATCCTGACCTATTTTCGATAATCATTTCACTCATTTTGATACAAAGATGTCGACGATCATGGCTTCGTGGTTCTCACAAGAGAATTGAACATCTGCAAGTCTAGAACATGCCTGGTTGTAATGTTTCAATATGTTATCCCCTTTGAATATGGGTAATTGTATGTCTTATCTTGCATTATATAATGAAGTACGTCTTGTTTTTGAATATAACATGTTGTTTATTTCTGTACGAATGAACGTGTATTATACATTGGGAGTAGAATGTCACCTTCATTACGTTCCAGTACGGCAGGCTTCTGTTGATTTGAAGTGCCTGCAATATTCCTCAGCTGCTTCCTTCCATGTCAAGTCTCCAACTGACATCAGTGACTGCAGGCGGTCTAGTGTGCTCCTCCTGCCTGGGTACAGGCTTCCACTAACTGACTCAAACAGCAACATATTGAAGCTTGTGTACCTGCTAACCAAATTCATGGCGTACCAGACCGACATTGGGGCATTTGTTTTATTCCAGGAAACAGGGTGGCTGCTACAAGTAAAGATGTTCAATTGCTACAGACCCGAGAACATTTAGTTAATTGTGGTTCACGCGGTGTCGCATACCGTAATCACAAGTTAATAGTGTCCCACTTCTATGGAAAGCTGGAAAAACTGGATATGAAAGGAAATGCAATTCAGAAAACGAAAATAGATGGCAATAGTCACGAAATACTCAAGTCTTCACTTTACCTAGCTTTACTATGTGAAGTTCCTGCTGATTATATCTACGTAACTGATTATAACAAGAACAACATTACAGAACTTAACATGGACCTTAACATTATTGCGAAGTTTCAGGACCCTGCATTTAATTGACCAAGAGGCATTATGGCCGTCGTTAATGAACTGCTAATCTGCTTATCTTAAAAAGGGTTACATAATATTGAGCCTGAAGTCGTTCAATGGCCATATAATACAATTGCTAGGAGGAAAAGGGGAATAACAAGTTCAGGTTTCGCTCGTTTTTATCCGCTAAAAGAACAAGCTATTTGTTGTATGTACAGCCAGAGTTTAAAACCCTTGAGAAAGCCTGCTAGTACTATCACAACAAACATAGCTCCAACTGCAACTGCAACGTAACGCATTCTGTACGATATGCATATGAAAACGCAACAAGATCATCAGAAGAACAGAGAAAAGAAATCACTGAATAAGTCGGGCCGTACTAGACTGTCTAGGTTCCGGCTTGCAGTTACCTTCGAATTTGGCTTGCAGTTCTAAGGGCTAACAACCAGATTCACTAAACTATCAAAACAAGTATTCGGACAACATTTGTTACAGATTATGTTTGTTTGCGGTCACGTTTGGTATCGACACATGAGTCGGGATACACTGATTCTTTTGAAATTGTAAATTGCATTTCAAAGTTCCTTTGATACGTTTATTACTCTTAATATACTTCAATGAGGTATTTTTTCATATCACCATTTTACATGAATTATGAGAGATGACACTAAGATAATCTTATTGTAATAAAAAACTGCAAATAGAAATCTATATCCGATACTCATACGAATAGGCAATAAATAGCGGGTCATTGATACCGAGATTTGTCATCTGATAAAATCCAGGTATCACAGGACAGTGATGGTATGCTTCTATACTGCATCTTCTTTCTTTTAGTCTTGTTTCAACAACATTCGCGACGTCTTTGATGCTTTGCATCAAAATGAGTCATGTATTATGTTTTACTTATACGTAGTAAGTGTTGCGTGAACATATTATCAAACAATAAAACAACAGAGAGAAACCTAGTAGCAAAAGATTTCACGAATAAACCGTTAAAGGGCGTAAGACAAGGGCTTGACTTATACTTATACACATAATGTACAAAATTAACACAGACATGCCGTAGACGGTCAAGGTACAGGCATTAATGAATGGTGGGGTTTTGGCCTTGGACGGTCAACGAAAAAGTTCACTAAGGATTAAAATCCATTGTATGTATATTTTACACACAATACAATGAGCTTAGCAGTTTTCAGATCAGAGTCACTCTATGGAAAGATATAGACATCATATTAAACGTTAGTTAGAGACTCTTAACACGAAACCTCTATGAGTGGACATATTAATTCTTCATTGTTTCCGGACACAGTTCCATTAACATGTCCCATTTCAATGTACGTACGTCGCTCTATGGACTTTTCGAAACCCACATGGCCGTACGCCGACACGAATGGCCGGAGGAGAAGATATCCAACACCTTTGCCCAAAATAGCGGAAACAAGAATCCAAATGTTTCTTGACACGAGACATAGCACCATAAGATACAAGAGGGTAGTTGTCAACAGTTTGTTCAGTGTAGCAATTAAATGAAAACGACTTTCAGCCGCCTGTTGGTCATTCTTTGATCTGAAATAAACATGAAACTAGTACAACATAGTATCGAAATAAAAACAATATAACTTGTTTAGATATGTTTGTAATTATTACTCAGATAACGCACCAAAGATTAGCATTATTGTGAATTAATTTAGGATCTCTTTTTTAATAATACACATTGATAAATTCACAAGTATTACATAATAACATGAAAATGATCAGAAGGTGTCCGTTCCATTCATTTGGAATATTAACAAAGAAGTATAAATTTATCAAATTGTATGCCAGTTTCTTCCCTGTGTAATTATATCCCAGTTATCACATAATTATTCCTATTGGCTGGTTGCTTGCTAGATTTCTGCTTAATTACATAACCGAATTGTTTTCAATGAAAACGATTTTAGTCCTAAAAAATCCCAGACTATGGCGTGATGAAACTTCAATATATAAAACGGTGCTAATAACGCATATACCACTGTACTGTCAACGTCCATTCAATATCACGACTGTGGCGATCGAATTTCATATTTCATTTGTATTACCGCTTCTTTGTTCCGCAAAAGAATCTTTTCTTTTAAATGCATTAATTGAATGTCCCTAATCGCTACAAAAATGCTTTTATACTACTGACAATAGTTTTAACTTTACTATGATATGTTTTGTTCACATGACACAAATCAAGATTTACCTGAAAGTCTTTAGACTACGGATGATTTCCCATTTGTGTTGAATCCAATAGGTAAATCCTTCATGCAACATCACTAACAACAGAACGAACAACATCGACAACACAACACCTGGAAGTTTTGATGTGATCATATGAGAGTGAACACATAACTTACATTTTAATATTTTGCACTAAAGCATATGTTTCCTTCTTGTTATTTCATAGTTTTATAATAGAACAGGAATCTAGTGTCTCCAGGAAAATAGTATACTATAAAAAGATCAAGCTCATAATACATTTTGTATAGGAAATATTTGTGTAACAATCTTATTTGCCTGAGGTATGTGACATTTAATGTTTAAAGTGTAAAACCAAGATTACGAAATATAATTAGATCGTGTTATGCATCATTGGAGATATATGTAAATAAATGCACACATGAATAGTCAATGTCGATAATAATTTCGCATCAAATGTAGCCTCCATATTGTTTCTTTGTAGGAAAAGTTCATTTTTGAAATTCTGCTATTTATAATATTACATGTTAAGCTAGACTTAAGTATGACAATGAAATTACCTGCAGGAAAATTAAGCTGCAATCCTTTAAGGATGAAATCTCCATGATTTTCTGTGCTGAAAAACTGTCAAAACTATTTTAGCTTTTTTGGTAAAAGTAACAATCTTACCTTCTAAAATGTACGTTATACATCTAAATGATCTTTGACGAAAAACATCAAAAAGCATTATTTGAAAAAATATTAATAATGATAAATAGAGACATTCCAAGCTGTCGGCAGTAAAAGATTATTTCTGTTATACTGTTTAATGGCACAATGATAACTGGTCAAAATTGCTTAAGACACACAATATGTCCACCACTGCGACGCACATATTGCTTAAAAACAATGAATTCTTACTTTCTGAATATTTGGATCCATCTTATTATATCCTTCAGTGTTGAGATTGCTCATGGTTAAATTTCCTTTTGAAATTTCTCCCATACTTGTACGTTTATTTTCAGAGCTTTACCGTTGTTAACGTGAAAACAACCGTACAGGTGATTTACCGCTTTTGTAAGCCTTGCCGAACATCAGCCAGTTTCCAAACAACCACTTCTCATTAAACACGCATGGAATCACTCTCTTTTGTTTTATTCCTTCTAGTTTGATTCATTCTTTACATAATTGCATTCGGATGTTTTGCATTGACCTTATAACTATATTTGTCCTGAGTGTTATTATCTAAGTATTACCTAATACGGTAGTTATCCAAAGACTTCAATCAGATTTTTCGTATAGACATAGTTTATAAAGCAATTCATTCGAAATACATGATACAACAACCTATATCAATTTAGGCAAATGAAATCGTGGTGAAAAAGGGTGTGGTTTTCGGTTGAATTCACATTCAATACAAGTTTAAATTGCTTGAAGAAGTAAGAATATGTTTGTATTTAAAGTAGTCATTACACTTAAATCAAATATATATCAAACAAGTCGGTAGAATGCATACGATTATAAACTATACTATTCAATGTGAATGTGCCAATTAACGAAATTTCCCATCGCTCAGCTATACGCTTCATCTCCCCGATGAGTAATTTCTTTTTGAAGACAAATTTTTTTTTATGATGAATATTGATACTACTACTACTACTACTACTACTACTACTACTACTATTACTACTACTACTTCAACTGTTGATGCTACCTTCCATTTATGCAATCAGTTTTTTCTTCATAAATGAGAATAAACTCTGGCATATGAAAATACTCATGTTTCACCTGTATATTTAAGGTATAGTACATATTTCTGGTTTGCTTGATCAAAGACTACGCTTCAGTATTTTTTTCGAATTTCGTATTTTAGGGTTTTCATAACAATATCAAAACAAAGACTTGGACAACATTTTTTAAATATTCAGCTTGTGCAGTTTTCGTTTAGGGTTAATTTCGGCACATGGGTTGGATTTAATCTAAAAAAAAATATTTAGCATTAGTGTCAATACATACGATAACAAGCAATACAATACTTGAAATGAAAGGAATTAGAAATATACTATTGGTAATTGAAACATACTTCAATGTGGTTTTCCATACAACCAGATAACACGCCAAGTTTTACCAGTCACTGATTGTACAGCCTCGTTTTGATTAAAGTAACTATAATTAGATCAAACGTAGAAATCTTCACATCTTTTAAGATGAAATCAGTCTGGTATGAAGCGGTTAATTACTGCAAAATGAAATAACTTTAATGTGCTGTCAACATGTTTGTTAAACATCGCTTATGTCATGCACTAATCATAAAAAGGCAAGAATTGACTTCACTTTCGTATGTCATCGAGTGCATTGTTAAATAAAATACTAACATTCCGAAATAAAACATTGCGATGTACAATGTCAATTTGTTTCAAGCCGACTATTGGGAAAAAGTGCTTCATTTGGAGTGGTTTGTGAGCGTCACCGGTTGAAAGTTCAGGACCATAAACATGAATGCGGCCTTCTTTGCTGGATTATCATACATCTCAACTCAAATATATACATTTATAGGCCAACTACATATAAATTTCGGACTATTTGTCAAACCGTTTTTGAAAAACAAAATAAGCGTTTCAAAATCATCTCTATTAGTGTTCATAAGATAATCATAGAAATTATATTACTAATTGGGATTTAATGTTTGTATCTGAGGCTTGGTCCAAAAGGGTAATCAATCATTGCTTGAATGTATCTAAAATTAGAAATATATCAGTGTCATGAGCCGATCTTTATAACATATTTTGTGCTCGTTCATCATGTGGCCATGAATTCTGCTGTTTTGCAACATATTTCCACGCAACATGCTTCCGTGCTCCATGGTTCCATCTTTTATTCCTCTTAAAAACATTTGACTGTTTAGAATTTTCTCATTTTTTTTTGTCATATTATTGTGCGTCATTTATTCGTATGCCTCTTGTATTTTCCTGAGCAGTGAAAATCTTGTCGCGTTTCAGTCCTTTTTCTGTTTAAATTTAGTGTTCGATATTTTTCAATCTTATTATAGTTTACGAGTGTGTATTAGCTCTGTTTGTCTACGTGTGATATTGCAATTGCTTTTCGTTACGTGGACTATAATAAACCTTTTCTATCCCAAAACCTAAGGTTCCCGTACATTTCGATGGGTATTGCGAGTTCCATAAATATGCCATAACGTTTTCATAGCAGTTTATTTTCTCTGAAATTATATAAAAACTACTTTGTCATAACATTGTCCACTTATACGATCAAGGCAATTTTTTTCTCTGTCCTTTTTAGCTCACCTTAGCACAAAGTGCTCAAGGTTAGCTATTGTGGTCGGTCTATGACCGGCGTCAGTTGTCCGTCGTCCCTCGTCCGTCGTGCGGCGTTAGTGCTTTTACAAAATTGTTCAAAGCAATGAATTCCATGCAGAACTCTTATTGCCATGGCAACCTAAAGGAAAAGTGTCTACAATTGGTTATAATCATCATGTTCTCCTAAACCGCTTGGAAAATTTTAACGAAACTTCATTGGAGTGATCCTTGGTTGGTGATTTTTCAAAATTGTTCAAAGAAATAAATTCCATGCAGAACTCTTATTGCCACGGCAACCTAAAGGAAATTTTACAAAACTTGTTTTGGCAAATACTATTAGGCCTAGTGCTTAAATATTTGTTGTGTAACAATGTCTATTGGTTATCTATCATGTTTATTCAAATAATGCCCGTGGAGAAACATTGGCCTTACCCAGTTGGTTACAAGTTCATTATAAATACATTTTGTTAAAATTTGATAGTTATGTAAAGTTTACTCTTGAAACAAGGGCAGCAAGTCTTGCTATATGGTCTCCCTTTTTGTTGGAGATTCCACAACTTTCTATTTTTAGTTACAAGTGAATATGTTTTAAATTCTATTAAGTCTTCAACATAGTCAATCCTAAAGTAATTATTGTTCTTTTTTAGGTTCATAGATTAAATAATTAGTATACACTTTATTCTTTAGGAGAAATTTCATTTTTAATTTAACAATCAGACTTTTCCATTGAACTTCATGTATATTATTGTAAACTTCATATAGATTATTCTAAGCTACAATCTTATCTTCTGTGTGGATAGTGAATAAGCCTTATACAGAAAAAAATTGATTAACATTAATTGAAGGATGGTGATGTTGTCCTAGATGGAAGAAGCAATAATAGAATATGATTGTGTTTTGCTCTTTGATTTTTAGAGCTTAAGGCAGATTATTGATTTTATTGGATGGTGCATTGTTTGTTGTTTGTGTATCTATACTAAAAGTTATTTCAGATTTCAGTGTGCAGGCAATTGAACGAAGTCCTATCAGTTGTTTGTATATGAATACTAAAAGTTCTTTAAGTTTGCAAGCAATTTAACATAGTTTAATTTAATCACACCAAGCATAATATATGAAGTTCCCCACATTGATAAAGCTTTCGTACAGTAACATAGTTACTAATAGTTTATTCATTGTTAAAATCGTATGGTTAACTGCTGCTTTTAATCACCTTTCTTATACTTACAGACTAGTTTGCGTTTAGATAAGAATAACTTTATCAAAACAGTTTTTATTTCTTATATCATTCTTGGAACACAATAATACATACAAAATTAGAAGTTTGTTTATTTAAAGTAACACTTATATTCAAAATCAATACAAATACATGTTTGACATTGAGTGATAAATCTTTAACTATTTGCAAAAAAATACATTTGATGGTAAAATTAATTACTGATAATAATATTGTGACCGTTTATTTGATAGCTGAAAACGCAAAATATAAATGATTTGTGTTTATACAGTCAGCGTCAAAATTTGACAACTTTAAAGTTAGAAGTATTTAAACAATATTACGATTTACAATAACTTTCCAAAGTAAACTGTGTTTCTTTCCTACCTAGCAAGTACCAGGAACCACAACATAACGTTTGCTTGGAGTTAACGATATAAAATGGCACGGATGATGAAACTTTATGTACGGGGAGTTGTCACATTTCATCTTTCAGTAAGTGTATAGCAAATCGTTTGTCATTGTTATTCGACACCTTTTATTGACAATATTATTATTATGAAGCACAGGTTTCGCATAAAATTTACTGATGCAGAGTATAACCCTCTTGAAAAAACAAAGTTCGAATTTCAAAACTTGCCAATAACTTAAAGATACTCGCTCAAGTTGAATAGGTCAAAAGTGATTCTTATTTTTCAAATTTTATTAGCTGTCATATATTTGTCTTTCAAGCTTCACTCTCATAGATTAACAGTTTCGACTTTTATTTTATCTTTTGTTATAGAATTGGCTTAATGTGGCATTAATACATTCAATTCATTTATATATTAAGATAACTCATTAAAGCACATCTCGATGATTTTGAAAACTGACTAAAATCATTTTTCTTAAAGCGTAAATAGCGCATTTAGCCATAAAACATCGATTTTCGAACGTTAATATGAAACACTGCGATCTGATCTTTTGTCAGCTATCTTATGTCACTGGTTTCCAGACCTTAAAGGCCTAGTTTAAGCCTTCTTTAAGTGACTCCCCCCCCCCCCCCCCCCCCACACACACACAAAAAAACAACGTGTAATAGTACACAACCTCTGTAAATTGATCTTAATCTTATTGCTTAATTGGTTTATCAGACCTCCAATCTGAGTATCCTGCTGTGTAGTTTTCGATGTTGTATTATAAAAATGGACCCTTTATGGCCCTGAGCCAATACACCAATGCACAGAAAATTGGCCCCTACTGTGACACCAGTGCGATTAGCAGGAAATGCACAGCAGGCGATTATCATGCCAAACATTCTTTAATATCGGTTTAGCATGGGTTTCAATTAGTTCAATTAAAATGGCGGCTTCCGGTATAAACAATGTGGCTCGCATTTTGGAAATTAAATCTTATATTTGACAATAAATATGTTTGATGCATGCTTGAAGTCATTGTTACTCGTCTCATGCACAAAAGGATCATTAATAAAAGCAATAATTATGCCATTAAGCAAGTGTATCTGAGACTAGTAGCTATTATATTGCGTTGTTTGAACTTAGGGACTCGTTTTGGATGGAAATCGGAATGATCAACTAAGTATTATTGTATTCAAGTCATAATACAAGTGACCAAAATTTTACCTTGTTACGACGATGAGATGACAGCTCAACTTAACAGGAACATGAGTCATTGTTTGGTCCAAATTGATGTATCAAGCTCATATTTGATTAAAGTCTGACAAAACAACAGTTTTGAACAAATATCTTTTCACCAATAGCGATATAAACACAGGTCTGGATTGACCAAAACAAAGGTAAGCCTAAGCTTATCACCTTTAATTTTGTTTTCATTTGCAGCATAATCCGGGATTATAATGCACCAGTCAATTGTAAGCACTGCCCTCGTCCCGGGTATACCGGGGACACCGTGGCAATGGGCCGTGTTTTTACCTTTCAGGTGGCCCCGAGTGCCAAGTGAATGCGGTGGTTTTGTCTTCACACTGAAAACAGCGGGGTATGTGCCTTGCCTAGGTATCCCGGGGTGTGGGCGGGCTGCTTTTGGCAGGAATTTTACCAACAGTATGTCCCAGCAGGTCAGGTATTTTACCCGGGATTGGATGGAATGGAAGTTCCCGCTTTTCCGGACTTAGGAAGGCCATATACAATTGGCTGGTGCATAAAACATCTAAATGAACATAAAAGTACTCTGAACATACCCTTGTTCTTTTTGTTTTGATACGTATATCCCATTGCATTTCCTTTGATAATAAAAATAAAACTAAGTCTAGAAATTTAAATGTATATGGCGACTGATGTTTGATGATGCCTGTGTAAAAAATCATTTTTTACAAATCCAAAATCAATCCTAAGCATGTCTAAATACAGTTGCAAATGATGTTTAAGTGATTCAGGTAGATTTATATAAGTCGTTTCAAACTTACTAAAAGCAGGGTTATTTTTTATTATGAATGATCGTCATATTAAAATAGGATTTAATTATATTGAAAATTTGGTCTATCCATATAATGTTTGTACTAAACACGGATGATAAATATATTATATAGTATTTTTTCAGACATTTTCCCAATGTCCATTAGAGGTTCAGGTCAAGATTGCATGTAAATGGGTTTTAGGACAATCATATTGAACAATCTTTCTTATATATATATTGATAATAAGGAAAAATAATATTTTTCGCTCTTCGCTCGCTTCGGGTTTAATGAAAACTAACATAATTGTATTTTAATTATTTTTTTTCGCTCGCTCGCTCCATTTTTTTGGCAAAAATCCGAGGAACGAAACATTAATTTGGTGTGGCCTTAGGGGGAAATAAATGGATCACGAATCCTGGTCTATTTGAACTTGTCTTTTAAACAGATTTAAACAGCAGTATGATAGACAAAATATATCAGAGCATTACGATAAAGTATCGATTTGTATCTAGATCTCTTTTAAATGGGTTACTATTCGGATTAACAATATTGATAGAAGCAGCAAAACATGTAAATGTGTGTTTGTCGTATGTATTGTAATCAGCTCTAAATCTCTTCTTGTTTGTATACAGCGACTCTGTATAAAGCAGTGTTTTATTGTTATCATTGTTTCATATTCTTTTATATATTCAGTCGAATAGTCGAACCTGGTTGGCTCGAGCTCCAAGGGACCGACGAAAAAATCTCGGGCCTCGGAGAAATTCGAGCAAAACGGGAATGTTTACCTTCAAAATAAAGATAAAAATAAAAAAAACCGGTCCTTTATGTCATGTTCGAGCCAACAAGGAATTCGAGGCAAGCGAGCTCGAGTCAACGGGGTTCGATTTTAGGATGTACAAAGTATAACGACACCATTAACTATATGATGTTTTTGTTCAAAATTCAAAAGATACTTGTTTGGACTGCTTAAATCGTTTGGTTCCGTTTTTTTACGATTTTAATTAAATACAATTTGAAATGAAAATTATATGAAAACATTCAATTTCAATGATCATGGAACTATTTAATAAAACTGGGCCTACTGCTCGAACATTCATGCAACTGTTACTTCTTTCGTCAGGGAGGCACCCGACATTGAATATGAATTTGGTTGGTGGTCACCAAGCCGGACAAGTAGGTTTTCTCCAGGTTCTCCGGTGTGCCCCATAGCACAAGATTCTTGTGGAACATCGTGCCAACGAGAGTGATTTATATTTTCATAATGCTGTAATAACCTTTTTCACAATCCTGGTAGTATAAAAAAGTTTTAACTAGAACTAAAATTTACAAAAGCAAAATTCATACATCAATTTGAAAATGATGTTCAAACTATTATAACGAGACTGTATCAAGGGTGCGGATAAAGTCAGAGCACGTTAATGCAGCAAAGATCTTTGACACAGTCTGAAAACGAAGCAGACAACAGAAATACTATTCATCGTGATGAAAAACAGAAACATGGTGAACAAGGCTTCAACTTATCGAGGATAAATTTTAACCAACGTGCTGCTTATCAAGTCCTTCAACGGTTAAAATATTTGGAAAACAGTGATGCTTATGATGGATACGATTTGATGGAAGCTGTAAGTAGAACCTTGTTCCTATTTGTCGTAAACTGTGTTGCAAAAAAATAAAATGGTCGGTTATTATCGTGTGACAAACGATGCAACATTATATAGTTGATATTTGTTTATATTTTTTTTTACATATTTAAACGATGCCGCGAAATCATTATTGTAAAACTAAAGTGTATATTCAAAGCAACCAAATATTAATTCAATACCTATTTTTTCATTTAATTCCAAAATATATTTATTTGTAAAACAACGATATTAATATACGACGACCAAATATTCATTTAATATAATCATTCACCTCCCCCCCCCCCCCCCGCCCCCAAAACTCGCGATATTGAAATGGTTAATCTTTGTGAGTTAAAAGCATGAATTAATAAAAAATAATGGTTTGTAAAAGTGAACGATATCATATATGTGGGTAAAAGAGTGGGAAACACATATATTGATGAATTCTAATTTAATCTTTTCAATTTTGCTCGAGTGAAATGATAGCATTGTGTGTGTGTGTGGCGTGCGTGCGTGCGTACGCGTGCATGTGTGCGTTTGTGTGTGCGTGCCTGCGCGTGCCAGCGTGTGCGCGTGCGTGCGTACTTGCGTGTGTGTGTGTGTGTGTGTGTGTGTGTGTGTGTGTGTGTGTGTGATATCTGTAAGCTGATGTCTCTTGTTCAATGTCGGGTTTACATTTGAAATTTTGACTACTGGTCTTTTGCCGGTAATTTCATTCAATTATTGAGAATAACTAGTTCTTTAGAATTACAGTAAAACTGCGATAGCTCGAGGTCACCGGGGACCGAGCCAAAACCTCGAGTGATCCGATGTTTTGAACGACCCGAAGTTCCTTTTTCGTCTGTCATGAAATGTCTTACAATGTACATATATTTGAAGTCGTAAGTTTACTTTGGCACCGAGTATGTTTTTCGTTGTGAAAATAGCTCGGATGTTTAAAAGCTGTCGTTTACTAAATTTGAAAATGCTAAAAAAATGAATAATTAGCAAAGTTGTTTTTTTACAAAAAACAACAACAACACATTTCCTAAACAAACAACATCAGAATATAATTAAATTCTCGCCATAAGCTTTTCACAGTTATCTTCTCAAATGCCCTTATGAAGTTTTCGATACGATAAGTTTATTTATAACAGAAAAAATGTGTGTTTATCTCAATTTAACAGCAATTAACAGATTAAAATGACTGGTGACATTCCTTCTAGTGCATAAAAACATCTAAATGACCATAAAAGTACACTGAACATACCCTTGTTCTTTTGTTTTGATAAGCACATGCCATTGCATTTCCGTTGATAATAAAAACAAAACTTATTCTAAAAATTTAAATGAATATGACTGATGTTTGCTGATGCCTGTGTAAAAAATCATTTTTTACAAATCCAAAATCAATCCTAAGCATGTCTAGATACAGTGGCAAATGATGTTAAACTGATTTAGGTAGATTTATATAAGTCGTTTCAAGCTTTTTACTAAAAGCAGGGTTATTTCTTATTATGAATGATCGTCATATTAAAATAGGTTTTAGTTATATTAGAAATTTGATTTATCCATAAAATGTTTGTACTAAACACGGATGATAAATAGTAATTTAATAGATTAATGTATTTCGACATTTTCCCATTGTCAATTAGAGATTCAGGTCAAGAATACATTTGAATGGGTTTAAGGGCAATCATATTAAACAATCTTTCTTATATATATTGACAATAAGGAAAAAAATGTTTTTCGCTCTTCGCTCGCTTCGGGTTTAATGTGAACTAACAAAATTGCTTTTGTTTTTTTTCGCTCGCTCGGTCTATTTTTTTTGGCAAAAATTCGAGGAACGAAACATTAATTTGGTGTGGCCTTAGGAGGAATTAAAAACATCACTATTCATGGTCTGTTTGAACAGGTCTCTTTAACTGGTTTAAACAGCAGTAGGATATTCAAAATTGATCAGAGCATTACGATAAAGTATCGATTTGTATCTGGATATCTTTTAAAAGGTTAATTATTCGGATCAACACTGGACAAATTTTGGAATGTATGTATTGTAATATTTGATATAAATAACAATGTACTTCGCAAGCAGTGCTTAAAAGTTTGAAGGTATAATCTTCTAATTTAATGCCAGTTTGAACAGATCAGAAAGCTGGCTTAAAAATTAATACTTGACTGCCGAGAGAAAAATCGAGACAGATTATACAGATTATTATGAGACAACAGTAAGGAGAGACAAATTAATTGTGTTTGTAGGACTAATCGTTGATCAAGTTTTATGAAAAAGGACAAGTTCCTATTGTTAAAACTTTGTGCAATAGTTTACAACATTTAATATCTAAACCTTAGCAAGTGACCTAAACATCTATAAAATAATACTCACAAACTTTTTGAAATATATAACATTGCTTTATAAGAATCACGTATCTATGTATACCCAATTAATTGTTGTGTTATTTAAGTCTAACGGCCGATTGTTCGGAACGTTTATAAAGTTAACAACCCTGTTAATGTCATCGTTGATAACTTTACAATATTTTTACTCAGCAAATTTACATCGACACATTTGTGATCTAAAGTACTTCATTCATACACATATTGAGACAGCTGTTTAGCTCTGATTGTTTTATTTAAATAAATGTTCATCAGCACATCATAAAATATTTCAACTTTAAAAGTTCACAAAAACCACGTTAACAACGTTGTTAACTTTAATAACGTTCTGACTAATCGGCTCTAAATGTATTCGTCTTTGTATACAGCGACTCTGTATATACTGTGTATATAACAGTGTCTTATTGTTATCATTGTTTCATAATCTTTATATATATATATATATATATATATATATATATATATATATATATATATATATATATATATATATATATAGTCGAATATTCGAACTCGGTTGGCTCGAGCTCCGAGGGACCGACGAAAATATCTCGGGCCTCGAATACATTCGAGCCAAGCGGGAATGTTAACTTATCAAATAAAGAAAAAGATTCCTTTATATCTAGTTCGAGTCAACGAGTAATTCGAGGCAAGCGAGCTCGAGCCAACGGGGTTCAATTTTAGGATATACAAAGTATTACGAAACCATTAACGAAATTATATATTTGTTTAAAATTTCAAAATATACTGATTTGAACTGCTAAAATCGTTTGGTTCCGTTATTTTTTATGAATTAATTAAATACTATTTGAAATAAAAAAATATATGAAAACATGAAATTTTAATGATCATGAAACTATTTAATAAAACTGGGCCTACTGCTCGAACATCCATGCAGCTGTAACTTTTTTAGTCGGGGGAGGGGGGGGGGGCATTGAAAATGAATTTGGTTGGTGGTCACCAAGCCGGACAAGTAGGTTAACTCCGGGTTCTCCGGTGTCCCCTACAACACAAGACCACACTCTTGTGCAACATTGTGCCACCGAGACTGATTAAAATAATGTTGTAATAACCTTATTCACAATCCGTGTAAAATATTTAAGGTTTAACTTAAACTAAAATTTATAAAAGCAAAATTCATACATTGATGTGAAAAAAGGGTGTTCAAACTAGTATAACGAGACAGTCCCAGGGGTGGGGATTAATTAAGATAAGAAAGCACGAATTTTGTATCGAGTAAAAAAGAAATACTGTTGATTTCAGTGCAAGATAGTATATTATTTCACTCCTAAAAACATTTTTCCATAAATACAACAATAGAACGAATGATAGATACACAATGTAACACGTATGTAAAACAAGCAGAATGTGTCATAAACCACAATTTATTTCTTTGGTCTTAAGGTCAAGCTGCTAAGCTGTGGAATAAAACGTCAAGTTTTTAAACGACAATAAATATTGGAATCATTTCTAGTATAACTGACCAGCTATAAACATAATACATTCACTTTTTATTATAAATTATGCATTTAAAATATAAAAAAATGCCTTTTTTATATTGTTATCGCGGTGGCATTAATAAATATACGTCTAGTTATCGGATTCCTTCGTCAGAGCACGTTAATGCAGCAAAGATCTTTGACACAGTCGGAAAATGAAGCAGACAGCAAATATACAATTCGTCGTGATGAAAAACAGAAATATTCTGAACTAGGTTTAAACTTATCGAGGATAAATTTTAACCAACGTGCTGCTTATCAAGTCCTTCAACGGTTAAAATATTTGGAAAACAATGATGCTTATGATGGATACGATTTGATGGAAGCTTTAAGTAGAACCTTTATTCTCTAGTTATCGTAAACTGTGCTGCCAAAAAAATGAAAATGGTCGGTTATTATCGTGTGACAAACGATGCAATATTATATCGTTGATAAATTTTGTTTATTTGTTATATATTTTGTGGATGCCGCGAAATCATTATTGTAAAACATAAGTATATATTCAAAGCAACCAAATATTAATTCAATACTTAATTTTTCATTTAATCCCAACAGATATTTATTTGTAAAACAAAGATATTAATGAAAGTCGACCAAATATGTATTTAATATAATCATTCAACCCCCATCCCCAAAATACGGGACATTTAAATGGTTAAGCTTTGTGAGTATAAAGCATGAACTAATATAAAATAATAGTTTGTAAAAGTGAACGATATCATATATGTGGGTAAAAGAGTGGAAAATACATGTATTGATGAGTGATAACTTGATCTTTTCAATTTTGCTCGATCAAAATGATAGCATTGTGTGTGTGCGTGTGTGTGTGTGTGTGCGTGTGCGTGCGTGTACGTGCGCGTGCGTGTGTGTGTGTGCGTGTGTGTGTGCGTGCGTGCATGTGTGCGTTTGCGTGCCTGCCTACGCGTACCTGCGTGTGCGAGTGCGTGCGTGCGTGCGTGCGTGCGTGCGTGCGTGTGTGATATCTGTAAGATAGTGTTTCTAGTTCAATGTCGGGTTTACATTTAAAATTTTGACTACTCGACTTGTCCCTGTAATTTCATTCTATTATTGAGAAGAACTAGTTTTTTACAAATACAGTGAAACTGCGATTGCTCGAGGACACCGGGAACCGAGCCAAAACATCGAGTGATCCGATGTTTTGAACGACCCAAAGTTCCATTTAAGTCTGTTATGAAATGTCTTACAATGTACATGAATTTGAAGTCGTAAGTTTACTTTGTCACCGAGTATGTATTGCGTTGTAGAAATAGCTTATATGTTTAAAGCTGTCGTTTACTAAATGTGAAAATACCAAAGAAAAAAGAAGAACTAAATAATTAGCAAAGTTGTTTTTTACAAAATACAACACATTTCCTAAACAAACAACATAAGAATACGATTAAATTCTCGTCATAAACTTTTCACAATTATCTTCTCAAATGCCCTTATCAAGTATTCGATACGATAAGTTTATTGGGTAAAACAATATAAGATGTTCATAGACATGTTCATACAATCTCGATAGATGTGATTGTCTTCGGTCTATGAGATGGCACAATACTCACTTGTGAGAAGCGATCAAATTGTAACGTAAATTTGCTGTAGGAGTCCACTTGTTGCAGCGGCAATACCAAGGCAAAGTCAACGAATCTGTTTTGTACAATCCTTCACTGGATTGTTTTTTACCTGTACGGCTATTGGAGTAGAAATCGGTTCTACAAACTGGATGTCATTACCTCCGGTAATGTCTTGTGTGTGTTGAACTATAGTACCATCAATAGTGAAGTCGTCATCGGAAGACAGTTCACTAGCAGCTTCGAAGCCACTGTCGTCATTTGGCACGGACACCGAATTGGTTTGTGGTATGGGGCGGACAGCAGGTAAATCAAGATCAATTTGCACATGAGGACTAGCTTCTTGGTGCTCAACGTGGTCGTTATTTGAAACACTGTTCTGACCACTACCCGCAGAACTGGCGTGCCTGCCACCTAGCGCTTTACTTGTTGAAACCAGTCGGGCCTTCTGAAGTCTCGATTTCTTTAGAGGGGGCACCTCAACCGAACAGCCGCTCGTACTCGTGACCTACATGCTGGTCTGAGCAGACGGGGCATGGCAGCACGAACATAATGCTGTTGTCGATAAAACCAGCCGCTTCGGCCTCATCTGCAAGTTGCAAAAAGTACTTAATTTAGATGTTATTAATAAAAAAATGGGATTTTAAATAAAATATTTGAATTTTATGTACGAAAACCCCCATTCTATAAACAACATTTAGAAATAGGTAGTGCACTATGAAGAAGTTTGTCCATAGAGAAAAGACAAACCACAAAAAACGATAAATGAAACAGAATGGCTGTGTCATAGACGGCAATATTAATATCAACTAGCACAGAGAGATATCTAGAACACCCACTACACATTATCAACGTCTATGACATATAACACTCACTGCCCGATTAGAATAGATGCTGTCAAGGAAGGAATAATTAAGGAGCAGCATGGAAATATTACATTGCTGACATATAAACTGCCCGAATAGTATCTCTCAAGGCATATAAAAAAGAATGCAATATGGCAACTAAGATAAAGGCACGTCATAAGGCCCAAGATGTGTTAGCGCTGCCCGAATAGAACAATATTCTATCTCAAAGCAGTTGTATATGAGTTAAGAAAACTCGATAAGGTCTGCATAACCGTCATGTTATAAAAACATAAGAAATCTAGACAGATTAACATACCTTGATGCTCCTGAGTGTGTAGTACAAACAACTCCGCGGCACGGATGTTGTTGTAAAGCTTGTGCTCCCCAACCGGGGAAACGCCATCATCGGCCAACACTATATTGACTGTCTCGGGCGACCAGAAGCCCTTAGGGACCCATTAACGTGCTCTACAGTGCGGAGAGTTGACAAGCCTGAAGCTATGGCATTCTTTGTTTTGTTTTGTTTTTGCCCGTTCATTAAACCAGAGAATGTCTATGACATGTCGAATAGGACGTGAATTCACCTTTCTGTAGAATACCGGTAAAACTACCAAACGTCGAACATCACAGTTAAATAATAAGGTATCTACTAAATCCAAAATAGCACTGGAAACACTGGCTGGTGTACTAACTGCCGAACAAAGATCGTTTTGTTCTAATTATCAACACCACAATATCCGGGGGAGAGTCCTCTATCTTGTTTAAATTATCCCTTAATGTTGACAAACAAGAGTGTAATAACAAAGTGCTAAATGACTTGGATAATCCCGATTTCCAATCACTAGAGAGTTTAAATGACTCACAAAAGAGTGTCCAAAAGTTAATACTTTCTTCACCTTGTCCGCCATTTTGCAGTCACATGACCGCGTGTAAGCACACAGGCCCAACGCGGGGTTGAGCTTCTTTTATGAAACAAAGAACTTCTGGTCAATCTTATAATGATCGCCTAATCATCCGAGCCGCGGCAGAAAAAATATAGTTAATGTATGTCCGTTATAAAAGAAATGCACTGTATTAATACCGTATAACAATATATCCAACAAACGGTAAAGAATGTGCAAAAATGACAATATTTTTTTTTTCCATTTTTAGCGTAGTTCCGCTTTGCATATCAACGAACTGTAATGGAGTAAGAGTGCTTTGATTAGCTTATATAAGACACTTGGTTTAAAGTTTTGGTCACGTGATTTAAGGCGCTAAGAAAATTGGCTCTGACGTCATTGACCTAAATATACATCTAAATATTTGTAAGCAAAGATATAAATACTTTTGTATACAATTCAACACTATATCGGTCTATGTGTATTTTCAGCCACCGATACAGTTCAATAAGAACTTCAAGAATCCATGTTGGTTTGAGGGGAACCGATTACGATGTCTCCCCTACGTGTTTGTTATTGGCGTTAAGAAGTGTGGAACCAGTGACCTATTCTTCCGGTTGTCAAAACACCCACATTTTGCACATCCGGGCTTTAAGGAAGCTCAGTGGTTTGCCAGGTGGAGATTTAGAAATGAAGGTACGTTTTTTAACAAACAAATGGCGAAAAAAACGTGAATGGGTTTGTAGAGTCATTGTAATGATATTTTCCCGAAATAACTGACATGTTGGCGGTTGTTTGATTATTTGTAAAATATTCATATTGTCATTATATGAGGAAAAGGAAGTTATGAATGTTTGTAAATATATAAAAGAAGCATTTGTTATACACAACTCACTTATAAATAATTTAACTTAAAACAGTAGTTATGAAACTTTCCCTCCCTGCCAAAGTTACCATAATAATTATTTTGTATTCACTTTACATAAACTTTTTGCCTTAATAACATTCTATTTTTTTAATATTATGTTTAGTTAGGTGACATATTTATATATATAACTATATGTATTGCGACGATGTACTCTTGTATAAGTCTAATAAACTGTCTGTTCCGTTCTGTTCTGTTCATCATATTGATTTGATTGATGCCGGTACATACTTCGAAATATAGTCAAGGCGCAATATAAATTGCATAAGCAAATACACAACTACTGCGTTATGATCCTGAATTTCATATTCGACTCTTCTGTTTTTTTTGCAGATTTGCTAGCGCCTCGTGAAATCCGTTTCTGCAAAAAGTCACTGGGGTCGAATGTATCCGCTTTAATAACCCTTTTGTTGTATTGTTCTATTATGTAGTTCTCTAGACTGTGTAACATAATTAGAGACACACTTTATTTTTGCAGAAACCAATAACTTGGATTTTGAAACTTACGTGACCAGGTTTGATGAGGCCGCCGACTTAATACAAGCTACATCGCACATCAACGCAGATGGAGCATTGACGAACTCTGTTAAAATTACGGGTAAGCTTTAAACTGAACTTCTATTCAATTATTTCGTATAATTACATACATAATCGACATCTGTTGAAAGCAGCTTAAGTGGCGGAAATTTACAACTCGGATTAAGTGGCCACCTGTCTTAAGCAGCCACTTTGACCTTTTCCCAAAAAGGGGGCTCTCAATACAGGTTGGAAAGTACGAGAATTATACGAGTCATCTTTGTTCAAGTCACACATGCGTTAAGAAAATTAAGGTTACCCTCACACAGACGTTTAAGCATTTTCCCTCGATTTTTCCTTTAAAGAATTATTATCCTACATAAATGTTAAAAAATGACGATCTTAACCTTGTGATACATTATCTCTAGTTTTAATAGCACAACGTATAAAAGTAAGCATTTCATATAATACATCAGAGTTCTTGCATACAACAAATTCAAGAAAATTGACCATATTTGGCCTTTGAATAACGTTCACCGGTAAATAGCGTTTTCGAATAGTTTTATTTTTATTTTTGACAAACGCACATAAAATGTGATTCATCTTCTATGTCCCCAGAATGGCACAGTTCACAACGTCTCTCATGTCTCTCTATACGATTGCAACCGTATCGCCCAGTTTTCACACGTTGTTTATGGCAATATTTCCTCATTTGTGTGAACAATTTAATAAAATGAGTAGGAATATTCGCCCTTAGATATGTTTCAAATTCGAAGTCACTTTTCATTTCCTTATACGTTATAGTTTGATTGTAAATTACTTGTCCAGTCCTGGATAAAACAGTCTTCAATCCTTTGCTGATAATCGTTTATAAATAGTTGTGTATTTATATGTGAGGAATTCTCCGAAACGTCAACAAAGTTGTACTTAAGTAATAAGTTCTTAGGAACACCTAACAAGTTTTTCTTATTTGATTCTAAGTCACGCAAAGACATCTCATATATAGTTTTCACAATCCTTTTTTGGTACATAATAGATTTGCCCAATACTTGATGATACGTGTGTAATGGTTAATGAATAGTTGGTATCTTCTTAACTCACCATATATTGCCGCATTGCTTGCTGATGGTTTGCTGATTGCCCATAATCACGTTTGCAAAACTTTCAGTGTAAACATTCAATGTCCTTCGATTTAGTAAAACCCCAAACTTCAGATGAGTAATTCAGGGTTGAAGTTACAAAATCATCAAACAAATGATATTTTTTAGGACTTAACGTAAGCTCTTTCAATTTATTAAGGAGCACATTCATTGCTTTTAATGTCTCTCGACATAGCAATTGCATCTTTAAAGAAAAGGATCCATGACAATTAAACACCGTTCCCAGATAATTGAAATTATCAACAATCTCTAATAAAATATCGCCATATTTCCACGCCGTATTTCCAGCTCTCATTAAAACGAACATGTCCACGCCGTCTGAACACCATAGCCTTACTATTTTCAACGTTCACTTTTAGCCTCCACCTATCACAGTAGGCTTTAAGATTATTGAGTGTTGACTGCATCTCCTCTAGTGTTTCTGCAAATAGTGTCATTTCATCAGCATAGATTACAACAATAATATTAATGTTAATGTCATTTACAGATATTCCACTTGCTTTATTTTTTTTCCAGATATAACTCTAAGACATTTATAAAAACTCACCAAAATATGGCGAACAAATATCTCCTTGCTTCAGGCCTTCTGATATCTCTTTGAGCTCCGAGTATTTGCCGCAATGTCTAACCTTTGCTTTTACAAAAGTATACATTAATCGTACGGTTCTAAGAATCTTTCCATTTATACACAATGTATGTAATTTCAGCCACAGAGCATTCCTATTAACACTATCAAAACATTTTTGCATGTCAATATACGTACACTGTAGTATCTTACCATTATTCAACATATGGTCAATAACAGATTCTAGACAAAATATTGCATCTGTTGTAGAAAACCCCTTTCTGAACCCAAACTGCGTATCTGAAATTGTATCATACATTTTCCCCCACAACATTAAACACTTGTAAATAATAGATGCGTATATTTTAGCTAAACAGTTAATAATATATATCCCCCTAAAATTGTTAACATTTTTGTAATCTCCCTTTTTACACACGAGGCTCCAATTTCTCGAAACTTCTTAAGTCCCATATAACAGGATTAAGCTAAGCTCACTATTTTTGTTGTTCTATAATATGCGTTATATTTACTTCTTTAAGAGTTTTTAGAAATTATACAAGAACAATCTGTATGCTAATTAGAAGAAACCATTTTTCATTTATCAAAATCCATTATTAGTATGTATTTTGGCTAATTGAAATAAGCGACTTAAGCCTGTTAAGCTTAAGAAGTGTCGAGAAATTGGGGCCAGAACTATAATTCCTTTCATCCATGCATTAAGGAAATCCTAAGATAATACGATATTAAACAAATCTGCTAGGTGGCATATCACGCGTTTCAATGAAATATTTGTATATCAATCGTCCGATGAGGAGCCAGCTTTACAACATTTTAAGTTCATAACACGTATGAAGAAAATAAAAACAGTTAGTATTCGTTATTTCATGATGATAAATGGTTTCCATTCAATGTTACAATTTATTCTACCTTTCTACTCAGTCATTTATTTTATTGCTGCTTACATATGGGCCTAATAGGCTACACAATGTAATTTTAGTTTTATGTGTAATGTGATTAAAACTCTGATGTTTAAATTCTAGTATGACGAAATAGTTTTATTAAGTAAATATTTTAAAATGTATCGTAGTTACTTCATCTGCGAACGAAAAGCGTTTGTCACAATTTCAAAATTGTTTTATGCTCAATTCTTCATTAAGGAGTGAATTGCATCATTGATGTCACTATCGGGGTATGAAATCATGGGGCTGGTTTAAAATGTCTGGTGTCCGAAGGACACGATGCGTACTTTACCCAGCCCAACTGCGTTCAGATCCCTGAAAATAACATAATTCACGCAATTCATTACTTATATTTAAACCAATAGTTAATTATTACTTTCCAGAAATAAAACCAAAACATTGAATAAAACCTTACCGTTATCCTTTTTCACCCATCCTGTAAATAGAGCGATCCGGCTTTAAACAGCTTATCATATGACGTCATAATAACATAATAACAATAATATTTAATCACTTCAAAACACTTTTTAACTTTAATTTGTAATGACAACAATATATTAAACAGATAATGAATTACCACTTTTCAACATGTGGATTAATTGTTTCGTGGCCTTGTGATACAAACAATAGCACGACAAACGATTTTAAATTTATATCAAAATGCGATGATTCGCGATCGGGACATATCCGAAGATGCTGCATTCACCGGAAAATATTTACAATTGCCGAAAGGCCGTTCACTTAAAGAATGGAAGTTGAGGTGTAAATATTTCCAAATTATTAATATTATGAGTATTTCTCTGTCGGAGTTTGTTGTAATCGTAAATAGAATTAAATAATTTGAACACCTTTTTAAACGAAAATGACGCCGATATTTGTACAAATAATATAACAATGTCATGTATACGTAAATCATTTTGCAATGCATAATTAAGCGGTCTTAAAAGAAGGAAAAACAAACGAAATTAAATCTCATTTCTGAAACATTGATAATTCAGTTTTACTCAATTTTAATTGATGTAGTACATTCCTAAAAATATTATTACAGGTGAGGCAAGTCCTTCCAATCTTCATCTCAACTCACACTGGCAACGGTTGCCAGGGAATGAGAACCTCACAGAGCCTAAATACGTCATTCTAGACTACATTCGGCATTTCATCCCTGACGCGAAGCTCATCATAACTTTTAGAGATCCGATTGATAGGTAAGTACAGAAGAGTGCCAATTAAAAATACGATTTAGAGAGTAAACGAACTACATATGTAATATAAATAAATGGTTTGATGCGACACATTCGCGTAACCATTTTTTGTGGAAGTACATACTAATAATCTTTTACGAAGAGTTTTACATCATATTGTGTAAACTATCTACTACCTTGGTCATTCACTGCCTTAAATCTACCGCCACACCTAAATAAAACCAATAACGGCTGATTTACTAAAATGGAAAACTGGAAAAAAAACTAAAAGCTACTTTTTTGAAAAAAAATACTGCCTTCTCATTGGATACAATATAATGTTGACCACTAATCCATCTTGGTTGATATTCGATGTTGTTCTTATCTAAACTTCAGTACGGTCACACGAGTTTATATCTATTTGAGACAAAAACAGTTGATTGTTGTGTTTTGTTATGTTATTTATGTTTGTTATTCATGTCGCAAAATAGCTCATTGAGTTATTATTTCGTGTTAGCATATACACCCGATTTTAAATTAAGTTTCCTGTATCTTGTATCTTGAACAGGTTGTATTCTGACTATTACCACGAGTATGGTAGCCTCATGAAGAAAAACGACCCTGGGCCCGCCCAGTTCCACGAGATTGTAATTCGGGGTGTGAAACTGTACAGAGAGTGCTTCCGTGCACGAACTATTCGCAGTTGTGTTTATGATCATACCCTCTATGATAAAACAAAGGTCAGCATTTATAAGTTAACCCTATCAGTATTTTCCGTCGTGAAAACAGCAGACTTATTATTGGAAATAGAAACCCGGAACATCCCGGCCATTTTCCATCAATAACAAGCTGCGTATATGGAATGATTACAATGTCAGAATCATTTACATTTAACTACGCTGCATGTAGTAATTTTAAGCCTTAGGACATTTTTCCTTAGGAATCTTAATGATTTAAGCAATAATACTTCAACTGAACTTAATTTTATATATTATACATTACAACAATTTATTAATATCATAAGTATTGTTGTTGCGAACTACTTGTAATAATGCACCGGCATAAATCCGAGGCTCTTCGGTGGCGGAGATGGCCGAGGTGTTCCGATTACAATTGAACTCCTTCACGGTTCTATAATTATTCAATTTTGCAGATTCAAATGCAGCTAGGAATTTATTACATATACTGGGAGGAACTATTGCGCGTGTTTCCAAGGCAACAAATTCTCGTTTTTCACAACGAAGATATGCGAGATAAAGAACGCACAGTGAGAACCATGTTCGATTTTCTGGGATTATGTGAGTATTTTAACCACATTTCATAGCCAAATATAGTTTATTGTTGTTCGTGTTTTTACAGCAATTTTATGCGTTTCATACGTAATCGTATCACAAATTTGCGTATTTTACTCATTTTCTTAAATTTACGCCTGTGTAACGCTTTTAGCCATAAAATATCAATAGTCGAACGTAAATATGAACAACTGATATCTGATCTTTTGTCAGCAGTCTTCTATGACTGGTTTCAAAACATAATTTGGCTCATTTCAAGACAAAAATGTTTTTAAAAAGTGTCAAAACGGTCCATCTGTGAGAATGCAGATTTAAAGATTGACAATCTAGACTCATCAAATATTTTTGTTTTTTTATCAAAGCGCTCTATGTTGGTTTAGCGTTTATTTCGTTTTTTGTCTGATAATGCGATACCATGCTCCTTTTGGTTATATATAGAAACCGTTCACACAAGAAAGTCAATCACTCTGACAAGGCCAAATGGGATAGGGGTGGGGGTATTTGTCACGTTCCTGTGATATTCCTGTTTTGTAATTGAAATAAATTGTGAAGAAAAGTGCATTTGGTCTGTGGTCAATATTAAGAAAAAGGTTTTGCAACATGTTTTGTGAAATTAACTTTTTCAAGTTACAAATTATCAGGACTGTCAGTCCATTATTACACTATTAAGTGTATTAAAAGTTCCAGTAAGCAGTGTACAGTGTGTTTATACCACGTGATAAATGACGTAATACATGCTACGTCGGAAGGCAACATTTTGCTTAAAAAGAAGACTTTTAACAAAGATTACTTTTCTTTTACTTCACCATTTAAAAGGACACAAAGGGCAGTATATGACGCTAAAAGAGCCTCGCCTTCGTTTTATTACCGGAGTTTAATAAAAAAAAATTTTTATCAAACACTTCGACAAACCTGTTTCCGAAATAATGTTTTGACAGTGCTCCGTCAGACGGCCTGAATGTGAAAAGGTATGTCAACGTGATTTAAGAAACTAAAGCCTCAATTAAATTCTGGTAAAAAACCGAAGGTGGGGCTCCGTAAGCGGCGTATACTGCGATATATTTCAATGAAAATGGTGGAAATATTAATATTATTGATATTAATTATCATAACATATAATTGCATATGATTTAGAGGCAGCAAAAAATAAGCCATATTTTGGCGGTTTTTATATGGGAAATATGTGGTCACGTAGCTATTTTTTTGAAAAGAAAACACAAACATTTAAATAAAGGCTTATACTTTTTATCTGTACCTAAATGCTATTTTATTCCTAAAGTCAAATGAGTTAATGCATTGAAATGAATATGCATCAACGCAATATTGTAAGCCTTTAAATCTAGTTGTACTCTAATAAACGCACCCTTTAATATACATATTGTAGCATGTCCAAAAATTAAACTTTACTTACTATGGTCTGATAAGCATCGCTTTTTACACTTCAGCTAAGCTAGATGCAGGAGAAATAGCGGCTGAAGTCAACACAAAAGAATCTTACCACAGGAAAGAATCATTCAAAGCAAAAGGACCTATGTGGAACGAAACATACGCCATTCTAAACGACTTTTACCATCCCTTTAACGAGAAGATGGCTGCACTTACAAAGGATTTAAAGTTTTTAAAGCCGGGATCGTAGATGTGCCGTAGCCGATCTATAAAAAATTATTTTGAATGTGATTTATTTCAGCTATTACAGAAGCAGTCTTGGTCTAGCCTTAAATTTAACTTAAGGGTTATATATCTTATAATACAATTACTGTTCTGTAAATGTGTTATACCGTTCCGTTATATCTTCGGAATAAACCATCGAAAATAACCTTCGATGAAAAATGGTCGAGGAGTTCCGAATGCGTTTCTGTTAGAACATCTTGTTGTGTACATTGGTTGCATTAGTGCCAATTTAAGGGACACGTTCATGCTTTGAAACCAAAAAATAGTTTTACCAGTAAGGCATCTTAAGACATTTTATCATTAATCTATTATATAATATCGAAATTGCGGAAAAACAATACAATTTAGGTATACAAAATATTTTTAAGTAGGTGCGAACCCACGCCGGTAAAGTCAAGATCTAATTAGAATACCGTCGCCTTAACCACAAGGCCAGAAGGATTTAAACAAAAATGATGGATACTTCGACATTTTAACAATACATTGATAACATAGCGTGATAATGTCAATGTATCAATCACAGAACAACGAATCGCTGAAATCCGCTAGTAATGGTTTTGAACATTGTGGTCTTCTAAGACGATATTTGAGCAAATATCAACATTTGCTGAAGGGTTCTAGCTTGTGGTATTTTATGTTTAAATCATCCTAATGATTACCGACACTTTATTTCGCCATACAATGAAATGCATTTTATAAAAACATCAGCGAGTCTCTTCATGGAGACTTTGAGGGAATTTTGTAGAACGATGCAACGCTGAAATTTTGGACTGCATTATTAGAATACAAGCAAATCGAAATAAATCAAACGTGTAGAAGCAGAAATAGCATAGCCTTTTATATGCTTAGATATATGTTCATATATTTTCTGCAAAAAAGTTATCTAGGAATATAAGTAATTTCCCTGTTTGTTAACATCAGTTGTGACCCGTGATGACCCACTTGAGAACCCCTTTGAAGTCACGTGATTCCTCAATCTGATAAGGTGATTGTTTATTTGTTACATTTTGTAGTGTGTGATACAGTTTAAAAAATGGCGATGCCAACACAATCGCATTTCGAAAGAACGGCGATCGAATACAAGTAGATTGATGGCCGTTCGCATCCATATTGAAAACATATCATGCGTTTTCAAAATGGCCTAAAAAGTACAAGTACCTTTGATGGTTGGCTATTTCAGTTACTGAACCTTTTACAATTGTTGTTTGATGTCGATGATGAGAACGCTTTTCATGTACTTCTGTTGTTTAATATTATGTATTTTATTAAATGCTATACTTTGTTTTCGGTATGAAGTAACTACCGCGTATTTTTGTGTATACATGTATATATATATATATATATATATATATATATATATTAACACATGCGTAATTCAACAATATTTCTGCGTTTACGCAATATCTTTGCACAACGAAAATAGATGGGAAAATAAAATGGGAAATGGTACCAATTTGTTTTCTGTTTCATTGCTTTCAAACTCTGAAAGTTACACTCTCACAGATTGACCGTTTTGAAAACTCTTATATTTTTTTATCTTGAAATAAACCAATCTTTGCGTAAATATCTGATACCATCAGTGATATAATATGAACTAAGGCGCTGCCTCTACGGGTTTGAAGTGCTATTGCCGGACACTTTAAGTTTACTTAATGACGAAGTGAAACATACTAGGAGTAAAAGGGAAACGTTATTTTTGTATATGTTGATAAAACTTTTTAAATAACAAGCAGTTCTGTTGTTGTTGGCAATTTATTTCGTGTATACGCAACAATCTTCAATAATAGTGTATACATTATATATAATGCATTACTTTATATTTCATATGAAGTTTAGAGTTATTTTTCTTAATTAACTTAAATAAAGCTACTATGCATTTGAGATCAAGTACACAAACGCATTTGAGGAATATGTTACAAACAGAAAATAGATAAAAACAAGAGCTGTCACAGAGACAGCGCGCTCGACTATTCAGCCGCTTTTCGGTGTATGGACTGAAAAGTTTTGGAGAAACAGGCATTGATCACTGTTATATTAGATTTCAATGCAATAAATGATGTGCTGAGATATTAACATAAATTTTATTGGAAAATATTTGAGGTGGTACGCAAACTTTAACATAAATTGTAAGTTGAAAAAGGGGCATAATTTTGTCAAAATGCTTGATAGAGTTACCTCCTCCTGTGTACAGGTTGGGGGCATGATGGTGAACAAGCGTGTAAAGTTTCAAAGCCAGATGTCAATGGACTTTGAAAATATTTGAGGTGGTACGCAAACTTACACGTAAATTCCAAGTAAAAAAGGGGCATAATTCTGTAAAATTGCTCGATACAGAGACCTCCTCCTGTGTACAGGTTGGGAGCATGAACAAGCGTGCGAAGTTTCAAAACAGTATGTTAATGGACTTTGAAAATATTTGAGGTGGTACTCAAACTTTAACATAAGTGGTAATGCTGACGCTGACACTCGGGTGACTAGGATAGCTCTCCTTATTCATCGAAAAGTCAAGCTAAAAATGATCACACATCAATAATGTTGCACTGAAGTATATTACAAGCAGGGGTAATTATAATTTTAACTACAATTGAATGGGCAAAAATCCATTTAAATATGATGGTAAAACATGGCAAAACATTTAATCAATTACTTATAATTATGATTGTATATGAACAATATGTAGCCAAGCAGCTCTGGAAAATTGTCTGCAAAATATCTCAGTGAGAATACAGAATATATTCTTATTTGTTTGTTACAAAAACATACACCACACCCCCGCCAAAAAAGTTGCAAAATGTTAATTATGAACAAATGTGTTGTTTAGATTTTAAGGGCAAATACAATTCTGCTTTAATTACAGAATTATCTTAACGATGCTTTCAATAAACTTTAAAATAATTTGTGTTTGCAATTACAAATCTGACAAACAGTATGTCTAATGATCAAAATTATCTAAATTTCAATTAATGAATATTGTAAACAGCTTTGCTAAAATCAGGTATAAACTAAAAGACCTGTGACAATTAAATATGCAGCAACACATGTAGTTTTTACAGATCACCAACAGTGACCTTTTTGATAAAAAGGTTGTTGTTTTTTACATCTGGTGGGAAATAAAATTGTATGAATAAATTAATGTTAAAAATTTCTAACTTTTAAAGGCCCAATATGTTATGACCTCTTATGAGGTATATTCTAAATGAAGCATGACAATAGTCAAAATCAATTGTTCATATCATGGAACTTTCAAGACCCAGTGTATTAAAGATTAAGCTTATCACATAATGTTTAACCCACAGGGTGATATAAAAAGAAATGATAAATTGCAATTACAATCAACATTCAACAGAGCTGAAAATATATTCTAAATTTAGCACCTATATAGAATATACAATAAAAGTAATCAGGTCAGTGATATTGTTGGAACACACCCAAATAAGAACCCAGTAAAAAACTGTCAGCTGAGCTCACTAAGCACTATTTCATATATTTGTTGAGTGTACCAGCCAAAAGAGCAAGACCAAATTTCAGTTCCAAAACCATATATATATGAAAACAATTGAAACAATTAAAATGATTATATTATATAATATATACAGAATGACATCATGAGGCTATTAAAATATTCACATATGTTAATATGCACAAAATAAGGCTACAGTTATCTACTATTAATTTATATAGATTTGAAAAAATGCTTGCAATATGTACAGTGTCAAAATATGTTGATTAAATTCAGTGTTCTCAAAAGCACAATCAATGTTTTCTGTACTGACAGCTGGATCTTCAATGTTTAACATATATATCAGTTCAACAACATACAGTGATCTTGGATTCATTGACAGTTAAAACACCATAAGTACTATACACCGAACTGGTGTCTTCTTGAAAAAATCATGAATAAAAGAAACCGAACAAACCAGCAAAAACTGAAAGTATCTGGTTTTAAATGCTAAATATGGCACAAAATTAACAGAACGGAGTTTTGCAATTGTCTATACGTTGCTCAATTATTACATATTTGCTGTAAATGTCACATTTACATTTTGTATTATTCACACAAACAAGTTTGACAGGGTGACTAACATCTGCATTCTCTTGAAATATGGGATTCTGTGCTGCATCCAGTTTCAAATTGTTTGACCACTTCAGGCTGCTGGCACATCAGAATCTGCAAATAACATAAATGCAATGTTTTTAACAGAATAAAAGTACTATCTACTACTGTGAAGGTATACCAGTTAACAATCATTTGAAGCATACACACTTCTTTATGTAGTCATAAATTTGATATAGTCACATATGGTGATAATTAAAGAAGTCCAACTTCAACACAAATAATTTATTTATGAAACAACGTTTCGGCCATTCGGCATTCATCAGGTTGTACGTATATAATGAACAGGAAATGACGTCAACATCAAATGACGACGTCAACGTTGATAACGTTGATATAGTCACATAATGATAGTCATAGTGCAATTTGACGGATTCAAAGATCAAGACAAAATAGATGAAATATATTATGTTTGAATATTTTGCAATGAGTATTAAACAACTCCAAGGTAATTGATTACAAAGAAGCATTTTGGAGGAGTCAGAAATGCACTTGCTTAGAATCTCTTCTAATTTGAAGACATTTTCCATTCTCTGGAGGTGGTATGGAATTCCAGACAGAACTATCTTGAACAGGATTTTTTGTCCATAAAGGTCCTCTCGAGCTTCAGCAACCAGCTGGCTATAAAAAAAGAACTAATACATTTGTGCTTTTACAGAATGTGGAAATGTATTAAGAAGTATTGAGGGATAATTCAAAAATGTGAAATTTATAAAAAAAGCAAACAAATTAGTTCATTAGAAAATGATATAATCTCATGACCGTGACCGGAAATATTTTACAACCAACATGAAACAAAGTTATTTAGGAATGAAACAAACAGAAAAGATGTACTTAAAAGGTTCAAACCCGCTACTGTTTGGATGCATTTTCATAAAGTGATTGTGAAATACTAATAATTTACCGCATGATGTCTAATCTAATTTGAGTTCGGCTGGCTGGTCTGTCATCATCCCCATCTCCAGCCTGTTGCAAACAATAACAAATTAATAATAAGTTATTAAGGAATTGGATCACTAAAAAATGTCCACTATACCTGGTTGATGTAATTACTAAAAATCTTATTTTCACAAGGACATTCACTAAAGGCTTCGAGTTGGGTTGGTGAAGCTGGCATTTATGCACCAGTCAATTGTAACCATCCCCCCCACCCCCCAGGTCTATAGCAGGGACTTTGACTTCTGGCCAAGCCAACCCCGGCTAAAATCTCCGCCCTGCGGGGACGAACAAATGGTAAAATCCCTGCCAAATGCCCCCGAACCCCAGGGACTCTTGGTAGGCCCATTCCCCGCTATATTTTGCGCAAAGACAAAACCACCGCATTCATCCGGCACTGCGGAACCACCTGAAAGGTAACTAGAGCTGTCACTGAAGGTGATTAATACCCCCGAACGCCGCCCTGATATGAAATTGCAGTCAACTATTTGGAAAGCCAACCTATAAATGACAACTTTATTTTATGGACTTTTGTCATTGTAATTTGCTAAAATAGTGTAATGATTCATGTACACTGAACTCCTTCTCATTGTGCTGTACCATTGTATAAAGTTTTATTACATTCCATCCGGTACATTTCAAGTTATGCTCCGGACAAGAAAAAAGTAACAAAGGGCAATAACTCTGTAATTTGCTCAAATAGAATTGCGGTTCATATACACTGCACTTCCTCTCTTTATGATCTATCACTGTATGAAGTTTTATTAAATTCCATCCAATAGTTTTCAAGTTATGCTCCGGACAAGAAAAAATAACAAAGGGCAGTAACTCTGTAATTAGCTGAAATAGAATTGAGGTTCTTATACACTGCACTTCCTTTCATCATGATCTATCACTGTATGAAGCTTTATTAAATTCCATCCAATAGTTTTCAAGTTATGCTCGGGACAAGAAAAAAGTATTAAAGGCCATAACTCTGTAATTAGCTAAAATAGAGTTATGGTTCTTGTGCACTGCACTTCCTCTCATTGTGCTTTACAGTTGTATGAAGTTTCAATAAATTCCATATAGTAGTTTGCAAGTTAAGGTCTGGAAAAAAAATTGAATTAGCTAAAGTAGAGTTATGGTTTTTGAACACTGCCTCTCGTTGTGCTTTACCATTGTATGAAGTTCCAATGAATTCCATCCAGTACTTTTCAAGTTCTACTCCAGACCAAAAAAGTAACAAAGGGCAATAACTCAGTATTAAGCAAGAATAGAGTTATGGTTATTGTACACGGCACTTCCTCTCATTATGCTCTACCATTGTCTGAAATTTAATCCAATTCCATCTAGAAGTTTTTAAGTTTTGCTCCGGACAAAGTTGCAACGGACCGACCAACAAACCGACCGACCACAGGGAAGAAATATTATTAAAAGTTAGAAAAAACAACAACATGATAGTATTTAACAGTTTTTTCCATTGATTTTTTAATTGAATTGTCCCTGATATGAGGAAATAGTGACTAGAATATTTTTTTGCTTCTTATAATGATACTTATTGTTCTGGGTGGTGAAAGTTATATTCACAGATTTCCTAAACAAAGATTAAGTTTACAGATGCAACCTCACATTTGACAGTTTAGTTTTTTGTATTAGATGAAAGAATCAGCTTATTTTTGTATCATTACAAAAACAGATCTCAAGTGAATGAAAATGTCCCTTGAATTACATTTTTCCTAAAACATTATTAAGTAACAGAGCTTTTTCTGCCCAATTTGGGAAAAAGACCTTAGACATTTTGGATAATTTTGCGTCGTGAAAATGCTGAAATTGGGAAAATTAACTGTTAAAAGAAAAAGCTGTCTAGTCTCCTGGGAATTAGGAAATGATTTTATATTAGTTTAATTCCCTTTATTAGAACCAAAATGGCTGAAATATCAATCCTTGGGTGTAAATATCTATTGCAATTAATCAATCATGACAGATAATATTTCATACAGATATATCTGAATGTGATGAAAATCAATGATTTCCGAGTACAATTATCAAAAAAACTTTACATCGCATAATTTATTAAGATGTTGAAAATGAACCAGTACATTTTAAAAGACTTTCAAAAAAAAAATTCTGAAGATTGGGAAAAACATCTTATATTTTGCTTTGGGAATGGGTCCGAAAGTCGAACCCGTGGTTACTATAGAAAAAGCCCTGAGTAAGTGCTACGCTTTGAGCCATGAAACAATTTTTTTATACTAAATAAATTCCAATGAAACTGTCCAATATGTATCTAAAACTCACATTGGCAGCTAGATGGTTTATGAAAGGCTAGACACCAGATGGTCCAAAAATCAGCAAATATATTATTTCCCAGTTCATATTGTGAATATTTAGCATGTAAAAGTGACTTGATAAGAACATACTCATATACTGACAATATTTTTAAATCAACAGGTTTTATATGGTACACAAACATTTAATTTTAAATTGGTAAAACACAAAAAAACAGCGAAAGAAGCAATATTGCGCCATAAGCAAAAGTTTTCACTATTTCTTTTTTCTTGCAACTGTACAATCTGGTGTCCCTTAAAGTTGCACTCCAACAGATTTAACGTTTTGACAATTTTCTTATTTTTGTCTTTTAACGAGCCAATTTTTGTGTAAATGCATGGAAACAAGTTATATAAGACTGCTGACAAAATATTTGATCGCAGATTTTTATATCTTATTTCCAAAAAATGAATTTTTATTCATTTTTCTTAAACCGTTAGTAACGTTTTAAAAACATAAAACATTAATGCACCAGTCAAATGTAACCACGCCCCCCAGGTCCGGGGAATAGTGGGGACTTTGACTTTTGGTCCAGCCAACCCCGGGTAAAATCCCCGCTCTGCGGGAACGAACTGGTGGTAAAACATCGACCAAATGCCCCCGCACCCTGTCCCCAGAGACTCAATATAAGGCCCAATCTCCGCTAAATTTAGTGCTAAGACAAAACCACCACGGTCACCCGGCCCTGCGGGGCCACCTGGAAAGTAAAAACACGGCCCATTTCCCCGGCTATCCCCGGTATACCCCCGGATCTGCAATCAGATCTTTTATCAGCCATCTTTTATCATTGGTTTGCAGATATTTTCGCAAAAAAATGCTCTTTCCAAGGCAAAAAAAAGGTAAAAACGGTAAACCTGTGAGAGTGCAGCTTTAAATTTAATCACTGAGAAATGAAAATACATGACATGAATAGGATCATAGCTCCACCTGCTAAATTGTCATTATTTATTGTCAGAATTTAAATTTATCCATTGAAGTACAATTGAGACAGAAAAATGTACGACAGTTGCAGGGCTGGAACCCGGGACCCCTTTGCTAACAGGGCAAGTTCTTCACCAACTGAGCTACTGAGATGCATTCACATTTTCTGACAATCTAAATAAAGAGGATGGTACCATGCCATAACCTATGTGCGATAACTTAAAGAAAGAATAAATAGTGGATTTGTTTTGTTCTAGTGTAAAATCCTGATGTACATGAATTTCACTGAGTGAGAATCAAAGGCTATATTTTAAGAGTAACGAACTGAAATATTTTGCGATCTATCACAAACATAACAATTTAATTTTAGACCCTAAAAGTGTATAAAATGGCATTCAATTATAATTATTGAAGTAGGGCAACAAATTATAATTTGTATTCAAAGGTTACATTATTTTGGTAATGAAGTTTTTCAAATTGTGTCCCAGCCCTCTTAGCACTAGCATTCAATATTTATTTGAGAGCTGGATGAAATTTCAAACAGTAAAAAAATATCAATATGTTTGAAACAGTGAAAGATTGTTTTTCTATTGTCTATAAATGTCTATAAATCACCACAAAGCATATATAATAAAAATGTTTTGAATTTTGCTATGCTTTACTATATTCGAGCTGGGATTATAAATGTCTTGTTAATTTTACATGAACAATATCGCTTTTTAAGTAATTCATATAGACTGTGTTTGAAGAAAAAATTGAGAAGAAAACATTTCTCGACCATATTCTATCTCAAGTCGAAACAGCAGTTAGGAAGGGTAAATTGCACACTGCACGAAGAAAAATCACTAATCTACAAGCATGTTAAAAACTTCTGAAAAATATTGCGAAAACCGCCACTGTTTTTGTGCTGAACTGATGACCCCGCATTTTCTGATTATATGCAGAAGAAAAAAGGTATTATAAACATTGTTTGTCGTCAGTGGAAATCCCTCCCGAACCCACCACATTTAAATAATTAATTACTTAAATGTCATTTTTTACTTTGTAGGAAAGAGTTTTTCTAAAACTGTCTTGCATGCTTATACATGCCTTCAGCTGAATAATTTTGAAAAGAGGTTAACTTAAAGAAATTCTGTGCGGAAATATGTGCCAGTTCAACCGAGACATGTTAATACATTTCATCTCGCCTACAGGTATCCTTCTGAAAACCTTGGTAAAAAAATCAACAGTAAGACGCTGTAGCTATAGTGTTATCATGTAATTCTGCCAAAAAGAAACGCTGCCTTTTATGCTGAAATCTCCCCCGGGTTCATAATCTATAACACTCACATTATTATGCTTGTTGAAACCAGGTCAAACATGCCAAATTTGACGGTTGTCGAGACCCCTCCCGAACCCTCCCCTGAAAAACAAATTATGAATTACTAAACATTTGATTTCATTATTTGAGCTGAAGTGGTTTTCTGTAATTTCATTCATGCATCTTTATCGCTTAAAGTATTCGCGAGTCATCTGCCCCACTCTGCCATGACAAAAATATTAATTTTTATTTTATCATCTGTGAGACAGCCCCTTTAATGGGCGACCGAGTCTAGCCTGAGTGACCAGCTGCCCGTTTAACTCAGTTGGCAAGAGCGCCGTGCTAGTGTTCCTGCGGCCGTGAGTCTGAGCCCCACACCAGGCACACTTTTCTTCTCAGGTTTACCATAATCATGCACAATGATTTTTAATGAAAATCAAATGTTTTTTTAGATTTAGTTTTCACTACTTAGCGATGAAAAAGTCGATTGAAGGACCAAAAATCTTAAATATTGAAAAAATCCACTTCTATGTAGTTTTGAGGTTCAATATTTAACCAGCATGACTTATATATCCGATGCTACATAAAAAGTTGTAATTAGGAGTTGAACAATCTTTATGAAAAGAATATTTTATTAGATATCTATTCAAAAAGCATAAATTTACGCTTTCCCGGAAATGTCGTAAAGCAAAAATAATATGTTTGAGAGTCAAATTTATCGGGACTTCCCAATCAATAATGTCTTGAGGATTTGTGTTGATTGTTATTTTTTAAAAGATTTATGCATTTTTGTAACCTGGAAATGAATTTCAACCGCGAAAATTCATTATTTTTCTGAATAACATTCTTATTTGACAAACTATTATCAGGATCTCTCAAGACGTTGTTGGATAAGTATTCTGTGGCATTTTGACATATTGACGAAGTACTTATGTCGACAGACTTTTTCGTAATAATGTGAATGCTTTTTGATCCATAATCTGTTAAAATCTTTTGTTTGTAAAATTTGTCCAACTCCTAAATAACCCCAAACATGTCGCCAAGAATAAATGTTTCAACCCCAAAAAAGATCTTTTTTCAAATCTAAATAAAACAAGCATTTTCAACGTTTTAGTTTTTGACCTTCCCCAACCACTTTGGAATTGATGTGAATACCGTTTGCATCACTTTAGCTTGTTCATTACGTAAAAACCAACGTTATGTCATTATGGTGTCCAAACAGCAACGTATGAACGATTGAATTTACAATAACAAGTATAATTCTTAGTTCAACTCACCGTGAAAACAACGTTAAATCCGTGTTATTGCATCATGATATTGATATATGCAAATCATTGTTTACATCAACTGTCGTAAAATGCGCATAAATACATTTATCTTAATTATTTAGATATCCGGTTTAGACGGTATTTTTTAAGATGTGGGGTAAAAAAACAATTGTTATGACAAACCCTGTTCTTTTTGTATTATTATTGCAGAGTTATGAAATATAATTTCCGGTCAAAAGAAGTACTCTTTAGACGTGTATTCATAATATGTGTTCTCCACTCCTTTTATGGAAGTGCCGAAGGTGGATTGTACATGTACCTCGGGTATTTCCGTATTGATTTTAATTGGCTAACGGAGGTCAAACCCCGCCCTAAACATGTACAATTTGCTTGCCGGTATGCACACGCTTTATATGAACAATGTATGACGAGCTTTTCTGGTTCTCATTTTCACGGTTCAGTGGTGCCCAATTTTTTAATGCCTATTACTCCGGCAAAAAAGAAGTAGTCCCTTGCATACACGTACAAACCGTAAGAGGGCTTGTACAGACAAACGCTTCGCGTTTGTCTTCAAGCCCGTATTAATAACTCATTCACTGTTAATGTACCTTTGTACGTTAAATGTCCTTTAAAACAAATCGAATTTGTGACAATCAATGCGCCTTTAACAGCAATCAAGAAATACAAGAATATAATTTTTCAGAAACAAGTACAAATCTGAAGGCAAGATTTTTATTTCTTCAAACGTCTATCTTTTAAGATAAATTTAATTGCATATTTGATAAGTTTTCTTTCTTTCTTTCTTTAAGATCAAGCATAAACTAATTATCCATTCCCAAAAAGTGTGGTTTTTAATTTGAACAATCATAAAGCATAAAACAGTACATACTTTCCACTAGCTAAACTTGATTGTGATGGAGTCGTTAAATAATTGTTTCCTTTGTATAATTGTAGTTTAATCTAATTCATTTCAGCTCGACTTTGGCGAAAGCTGGCAGTCTATTTCCTAGGCAGAAACCAGTAGTGGTGGTCATTTTAAGAGGCCATGAGAAAGTGCTGGTGGAGAGCTAACCCACAAACTCTAGGATGAGAGGCTCACAACTATATCATTAGACCACCCTCACCCTCACTTATGTTTGAATATGTATTCAATTCAAAATAAGGAATTATGATTTCAATAAGCGAGTGAGTCAAAGCAGGATCTTATTTCTGCTTTATTCGTCTAGATAATCTTCACATTATTTTTATAGCAATTATATAATGATCATAAAAACTTATCTATATACTTAAATTTTCTACTAAACATACTAAAGGAACGCACTTTAATTGAAACATTATATGTAGTCAAAAAATATTTGATTTTACAACGTTTGTAAAAGGGTACACATATTAACTTATTTTAGGTCACTCTCGTCGGCACGACGATAGGCAAGAAATCTTGTATTAAGGGAGAGACTGTAGTACTCCGATAAACGCTACTCTGTCTTGTTGATAACAGAAAAAACTAACAAATTCACTCACATGCCTTTTTAGAAGCGATTTCAAGCTCTTTTTAGGTGTGCTCGGCTAGATTCACGTTAGTGTTATTTTCTTATTTATACGATGTTGCCCGAGAATGCTGTCTTGTGTAAATCAGAGCACCCTGTACGGCTTGATTGACACAAACCGAACTAACGTACTAACATACTGATCCATACACACGGACCGGAAATCGGGTCAAGTTCGCCTTTTTCAGAAGCGAGTGCGCTAACCACTTTGTTTACCTCACAACCGAATATTAACATTTACAAAAGCCATACTTTAATCGAAATGGCTATTGTATATTGTTCTATCGTTATGTAACATATTTTCAAGTGCCTAGATCAATCGAGGTTTTATTACCGTAGTAAATAGATGTAGCAAAAATTAAAAGGAACAGACAACTTTTCAGCAATAAATAGATTTGCAATGCCGATACATGTTGTAGATTGCCTTTAACTTTACGGCTACCATAATTTTCATAAACACGTGTCGTTTAAATCCGTGTTGATACATTTTACATGTTTAACTTTTCTTTACTTCGTAGTATCTCCATCAAGTTCCATAATTGTCGTATATACACTTATTTTGGAAGTTCTTTTAAGCTAAATGATGCACGTTTCCTCTTCTAAATTATTTCATTAATCAAGCAATCTATCTTTTCAATGAATTTTAGTGTTTAATAAAAATTATTACGTTGTAAACACATAAAGGTCATTATCTGATGTTACAAATGTGTTTTCCGTGCTTTCCGAATTATATAAGAAAGCGTGTTATTCCTGATTGTCTGATAAAATGACTGAGGTGCATATATGTAAAGGAATTGTAAAGGAATTGTAAACTATTTAAATGAACTAAACACCAGATGATACAACTGCAAGAAAAAATAAATATTTTCAAAAATAACATAAAATTGATATCCTTGTGATATAGCATGTATCTTTTACTGTGTTCCAAATTTTTTGTAATCGAATTTCACTGCTGTAGACACGACATCCACAACATAAATCCCAGTTAATTTATAAAAAGCGTCGATTTACGTATCTGTACTTATCACGTTACTTTCACATGCTAATTATTCACACCATAAATCTGGAAACCTTTTAAAATTAATTTTAAACGGGTTAACTCAGCTGAGATATGAACAAAATATTCTTTTAATCGTGTAAAAATTGTATTTTTGGCCTCATATTAGTTGGTATTGACAATGTTTTGCTTGCCTTTAGGATATAAAGTATTTGCAGCTTTTGGTACCATCGGGTGTCCAGCCCCTTTAAAAGAAACATCCTTAAACAAATATTCTAACGGTGCAGTTAACATAACGAGAGGTCAACACTTGTCGGTGTTTGTTTGTCGGATGTCAAAATAATCAATTGCATAATACAACCAGATGCTCTTATTTACAGACGTTTCATTCTCCCTTTCTTGCTTGAATGGCACCACAAGCGTCTTGAATATCGTAGTTCAAGAGTGAGGATTGGTTGTAGACCTACATAGAACAATTTCATTATTCCCGGTTTGATCTCTCGCCTATATTCTTCTTCTTCTTCTTCTTCTTCTTCTTCTTCTTCTTCTTCTTCTTCTTCTTCTTCTTCTTCTTCTTCTTCTTCTTCTTCTTCTTCTTCTTCTTCTTCTTCTTCTTCTTCTATCAAGCTTAATCGTAACGCTTTATCTAGAGCGCCTGTTGATTCGTATTTTCATTCGGAACCTTTTCTCGTGTTTCGGTCTTTTCTTTTCTCGTGTTTCGGTCTTTATCATAGGTTCAACATGGGGCCTGTGAATCGTATAATATGAAAAAATATGAGATTTTTGTACGCTCGTGCGTCCAAATACAGAAATATATTGTATGGTTACGTGGTTCATAAGAACGTCTACGATTGGAAATATAAATTAGGTATTGAATAATCAAAATTATATGATGACCCTTACTGTATACGGAGGTATCAAGTGGAAATGAAACTAAGAAATTAATCCAGTTTTCTAAAATTGATAAACACCAACTTTGGCGATTGTGAATTGCTAAATTATATATAATAATAATTTATGGCCAGTAAAAGAATGCGTTTAATGGAGATAAAGGGATTTATATTTTCTCAAACTCAAACTTGTCACAAACTTGTCACAGCAGGTAAATGTTGGTGCTACCGCCGTGTAACGGCCAGTAAAAGAATGCGTTCAATGGAGATAAAGGGATTTATATTTTCTCAAACTCAAACTTGTCACAAACTTGTCACAGCAGGTAAATGTTGGTGCTACCGCCGTGTAACGGCCAGTAAAAGAATGCGTTCAATGCAGATAAAGGGATTTATATTTACTCAAACTCAAACTTGTCACAAACTTGTCACAGCAGGTAAATGTTGGTGCTACCGCCGTGTAACGGCCAGTAAAAGAATGCGTTCAATGGAGATAAAGGGATATATATTTACTCAAACTCAAACTTGTCACAAACTTGTCACAGCGGGTAAATGTTGGTGCTACCGCCGTGTAACGGCCAGTAAAAGAATGCGTTCAATGGAGATAAAGGGATACATATTTTCTCAAACTCAAACTTGTCACAAATTTGTCACAGCAGGTAAATGTTGGTGCTACCGCCGTGTAACGGCCAGTAAAAGAATGCGTTTAATGGAGATAAAGGGATACATATTTTCTCAAACTCAAACTTGTCACAAATTTGTCACAGCAGGTAAATGTTGGTGCTTCCGCCGTGTAACGGCCAGTAAAAGAATGCGTTCAATGGAGATAAAGGGATTTATATTTACTCAAACTCAAACTTGTCACAAACTTGTCACAGCAGGTAAATGTTGGTGCTACCGCCGTGTAACGGCCAGTAAAGAATGCGTTCAATGGAGATAAAGGGATTTATATTTACTCAAACTCAAACTTGTCACAAACTTGTCACAGCGGGTAAATGTTGGTGCTACCGCCGTGTAACGGCCAGTAAAAGAATGCGTTCAATGGAGATAAAGGGATACATATTTTCTCAAACTCAAACTTGTCACAAATTTGTCACAGCTGGTAAATGTTGGTGCTACCGCCGTGTAACGGCCAGTAAAAGAATGCGTTTAATGGAGATAAAGGGATTTATATTTACTAAAACTCAAACTTGTCAAAAACTTGTCACAGCAGGTAAATGTTGGTGCTACCGCCGTGTAACGGCCAGTAAAAGAATGCGTTCAATGGAGATAAAGGGATACATATTTTCTCAAACTCAAACTTGTCACAAATTTGTCACAGCAGGTAAATGTTGGTGCTACCGCCGTGTAACGGCCAGTAAAAGAATGCGTTTAATGGAGATAAAGGGATACATATTTTCTCAAACTCAAACTTGTCACAAATTTGTCACAGCAGGTAAATGTTGGTGCTTCCGCCGTGTAACGGCCAGTAAAAGAATGCGTTCAATGGAGATAAAGGGATTTATATTTACTCAAACTCAAACTTGTCACAAACTTGTCACAGCAGGTAAATGTTGGTGCTACCGCCGTGTAACGGCCAGTAAAGAATGCGTTCAATGGAGATAAAGGGATTTATATTTACTCAAACTCAAACTTGTCACAAACTTGTCACAGCGGGTAAATGTTGGTGCTACCGCCGTGTAACGGCCAGTAAAAGAATGCGTTCAATGGAGATAAAGGGATACATATTTTCTCAAACTCAAACTTGTCACAAATTTGTCACAGCTGGTAAATGTTGGTGCTACCGCCGTGTAACGGCCAGTAAAAGAATGCGTTTAATGGAGATAAAGGGATTTATATTTACTAAAACTCAAACTTGTCAAAATCTTGTCACAGCAGGTAAATGTTGGTGCTACCGCCGTGTAACGGCCAGTAAAAGAATGCGTTCAATGGAGATAAAGGGATACATATTTTCTCAAACTCAAACTTGTCACAAATTTGTCACAGCAGGTAAATGTTGGTGCTACCGCCGTGTAACGGCCAGTAAAAGAATGCGTTCAATGGAGATAAAGGGATACATATTTTCTCAAACTCAAACTTGTCACAATCTTGTCACAGCAGGTAAATGTTGGTGCTACCGCCGTGTAACGGCCAGTAAAAGAATGCGTTTAATGGAGATAAAGGGATTTATATTTACTCAAACTCAAACTTGTCACAAACTTGTCACAGCAGGTAAATATTGGTGCTACCGCCGTGTAACGGCCAGTAAAAGAATGCGTTCAATGGAGATAAAGGGATTAATATTTTCTCAAACTCAAACTTGTCACAAACTTGTCACAGCAGGTAAATGTTGGTGCTACCGCCGTGTAACGGCCAGTAAAAGAATGCGTTCAATGGAGATAAAGGGATTTATATTTACTCAAACTCAAACTTGTCACAAACTTGTCACAGCAGGTAAATGTTGGTGCTACCGCCGTGTAACGGGCAGTAAAAGAATGCGTTTAATGGAGATAAAGGGATACATATTTTCTCAAACTCAAACTTGTCACAAATTTGTCACAGCAGGTAAATGTTGGTGCTACCGCCGTGTAACGGCCAGTAAAAGAATGCGTTTAATGGAGATAAAGGGATACATATTTTCTCAAACTCAAACTTGTCACAAATTTGTCACAGCAGGTAAATGTTGGTGCTACCGCCGTGTAACGGGCAGTAAAAGAATGCGTTCAATGGAGATAAAGGGATACATATTTTCTCAAACTCAAACTTGTCACAAATTTGTCACAGCAGGTAAATGTTGGTGCTTCCGCCGTGTAACGGCCAGTAAAAGAATGCGTTCAATGGAGATAAAGGGATTTATATTTACTCAAACTCAAACTTGTCACAAACTTGTCACAGCAGGTAAATGTTGGTGCTACCGCCGTGTAACGGCCAGTAAAGAATGCGTTCAATGGAGATAAAGGGATTTATATTTACTCAAACTCAAACTTGTCACAAACTTGTCACAGCAGGTTAATGTTGGTGCTACCGCGGTGTAACGGCCAGTAAAAGAATGCGTTTAATGGAGATAAAGGGATACATATTTTCTCAAACTCAAACTTGTCACAAACTTGTCACAGCAGGTAAATGTTGATGCTACCGCCGTGTAACGGCCAGTAAAAGAATGCGTTCAATGGAGATAAAGGGATACATATTTACTCAAACTCAAACTTGTCACAGCAGGTAAATGTTGGTGCTACCGTCGTGTAATGTCGACGTTAAGACCAAACTGTTATTGTTCGACTCTATGATTGCTCCTATTCTTATGTATGGTTGTAAGGTTTGGGGTATATATGACAGGAAAGAGGTGGATAAACTCTACCTTAAATATTGTAAACACATTCTTGGAGTTCGCTCCCAAACTTCTAATGCTGCTGTTCTTGGAGAGCTAGGACGATTTCCTTTAACATTGGTATGTAAAATCAGAGCACTTAAATTTTGGTGCAAGATCAAATCTTCCCAAACCTCGCTTATGAATAATATGTATTGTGGACAAGTTAATGATGCTAGTTTTGTTTACTGCAATGCTAAAGATAACTGGTCTAAATCTGTAAAGAATGTTTTAGACACCCTCGGTTTTAGTTATGTTTGGTCTTCTGATAATATAAACAATTCTTGTTTTAAATCATTAAGACAACGCCTCCACGATCAGTATGTACATCAGTGGACTGATACCATTCATTCACAACCGAAGTTAAATTATTATAAACAATTCAAGGTAAGTTTTGAATTTGAAAAGTATCTCGATTTAAATATTAATGATAAATAGAATTGCATTATCGAGATTCCGACTATGTTCTCACTCTCTTGAAATAGAAGTTGGAAGGTGTAATAATGTTCACGTTAAGTACGAAAATATAAACAATGCAATATTAATATGGTTGAGTCTGAATTTCTTTTTTTGCTTGCTTGTCCTTTTTATTATGATTTACGACTACAATTCAATTTTTCCAATTCATGGAATACCTTGAATAAATTTAGGGTTTTAATGTCTTCAAAAAGCACAAACAATATAAGAATTGTATATAAATACAATAACAATGCTTTTCAACGACTTTCTGCCAGCATTGATGCAGTTGCTTCTTAGTTACAATAATAAAATTATGATTGTGTTTTTTATATTATGTATGTGTGTTTTTTTTTTGTTTAGTTTATTTTGTATTTGTCAACTTTTCAATTTGTGTACATGTCATCTTATGTGTATGTTCATGGGCAAAGGCTTATGTATTGCCGATATTGCCAATAAACTTGAAAACTTGAAAACTTGTTGTTCGTGATTTATTTAACATATACACAAACATCTGCAATACTATTGTATACATTATATATTATGCATCATACTACAACATGTATATCTTAAAGTTGTGAGTTGCGCATTACAACTTAAAACGAGCTCCTATGCATTTGAGATAAAGTGCACAATTGCATTTAGTTTAGTTTTAGTTTAATCATATTTTATTGCTCTTTTGTAAAGAATTATTTTGCATACAATTTACATGTACATTTACAATCAAATAAAACAAAAAGAACAAATGGGTTGGGCTACAAGTTATTACAACATTAGTTTCAGCCCTTCCCAGGCGTCAATGTCGTTTAAATCTTTGATTAAACGTAAATAGACAATAGAGATAACGTTAATTACTTTAGAAAAAAGAAGAAAAGAATTGGTTGCCACCAAAAGAAAATACAATGTAATAACATCCCAGACCGTTTATATCGTGATTGAGGGTGATATCAAAAGAAACGTTTCGTTAATTTTATGTACTTTAGAACTTCAATAAAAAGCACACTATTTTCATCGACTGTGTTATCTTCTATCCCAAATAATAATTTAGATGTACTTAAAGGATGAAATATTCGAGTATTTCGAAAAAATAACACGCGTTCTTCGCCGTATCTACTACATTTAAAGAAAAAATGTTCTGCATCTTCTGTGCCTTGTCCACAGTCACAAATAGGAGTATCACGAAGAAAGTTTATGTGGAGATGTGCATTAAGGTTGCTACAAGCATTTCGGATTCTTGTATGGTGTATATTTGAAATTCTGTCCCCGACAAGATAATATTTCGGAACAACTGTGCCTTTGTAAGTATCTTTTAAACGTGCCTTAAATTCGTTAAGCGTGTTACTGTTACGAAGGTGAACATCAAGCCGGTTCCACAAATCTATGGAAGATGGGATTGGTGATTTCGAGTAAATACTTAAACGTCTAGGTATGGTGACATTATTATGTCTGTTTCGAAGCGGATAATTGGTTGTTTGTTCAATTGTCTGTGGTATCTGTTCGCGCGAAGATACTGTGGCAAGCTACAATTGCATTTAAAGAATATGTAACAAAAGAAAATACAGTCAAAACTCGATGGCTCGATATTCTTGGGACCGGGCAAAGTACTTCGAGCCTCGAGAATATCGAGCCAAGCGGGATTGCTTACAGAACGCTATTTTATCATTTGTTACATAAAGTCTTATTTACCTCGTTTGTTATTGGCTACGCTATCCCCGCAAGAGAAGGAAGAGTATTTATTGGGCATTATTACGCCCCCTAAATTTCGTAATATGACTTATTCGATTATTAGAAAATATAATTTTATTTTTTATTTATAATAAATATACATTTATGCAAAAACAAGCAATTGTAAACACAAACATAGCTTTAAAATTATATCAAAATGCATAATAATTTAGGGATGGATAACAATTAGAGACAGAACTTAAAGTGATGGCATGTTTATTCAAACTGTTAAACCATTTAAATTCGATAATAAGCAATTTTAATCGATTAGCACCTTGTGCTAAATGAAGCCAATCAAACAAATCAAAGTGTAAGATTCTTAACTGAACCCACGAAAATGACATCGACCCATGCAAACAAATCAAAGTGTGAAATTCTTGTTTGGGACCGCGAAAACGACTTCGAGCGTGGAGAAACATCGACCCTCAAGATATCGAGCCATCCGATCGAAATTTATATGAACAAAGAGTAAATAAAAATCATTCCTTTTAATTTGGTTCGAGCCAACGAGGATATCGAGCCAACGAGTTTCGACTGTAAAAAAAAAAATATATCACATAACAATAATGATTGCACAGACAAAATAATACAATCAAAAGTAATTGTATTTTACTGGAATGTAATGGGCACAAATGCATTTAAATATGATGGTAAATCATAGCAAACATTTACTCACATACTAATTATGGTGATACACATCCAAACATTAAAACTAAGGGTAACAGCTGTGTAACAGTCTGTAAAACATACCTTATGTGGTGAAAACAGCGAATTACAAGTTCAAATCTCATAGTTGTCCTAACAAATACATGTTGCAGTAAACATATGTCGGTACAACTATGAGTGCACTTGGGGAAAACCGTTCAACATATGCATTTCGCACAATTGTTACAAACAGTTAAACGAAAGCTCAGCTTAGCAGTGTGAAGTCAGCAGCCTAGAAGACTGGCAGTCTAGGAGCGTGAAATCAACAGACCAGTTAAAGGAAAGCTCAGTATCAGTGGAAACATGCATTCACTAGGGTATAAGGTGATTTATGACAGAACCATTTCACGCACTTGTCTCAACATATTCATTATAACGTTAGTCTCGTGAAACGTTCATTGAAAATATTATTGCACTATAGGTAGACCAATTAACAAATAACCAACCGCACAATTGTTCCACCAGTTCATTGCTTATGTTTCTACCGTTATACGCCGTTGTCACTCTGGACGCAACAATTCAATGTTGATGTAAACTGCCGAGAAAAGAGTCATTGAAAATGTTTGTACTGGCGGTTTTCCGATGGATGAGTACTCAAACATTTGTCCCTACTGTTACCAATTAGAGGAAAATGAAGCATAAACTTTATGAAAGCTAGCATAAATATGCGTCAATAGAATGAAGCAGACCAATTCGTACAAGTTACCATCTCTGTCGCTTGTGTGTTGTGTTTGTTCTTCATAATATTACAACAGCGGTGAAATCAACCCTATCTCGACTGCTTTCAGCCACAGCATAAGCTACGAGCAAGGTTTTAAGTCCTAAAGTCTTAACATCAAACAAGGTCCTGGATAAAGGCAAAGGCGTATGGCCATGCAAATATTAAACGAAATGTGTTCTTGGAAGTCATTAAGTCTAGTACAGCAGAAATGGAAATCATTTGTGAAACATCTTTGTTGAAGTTGTTCGGTGACTTTTTTATAATCGTCTCTATTACTGACAACAGTTACTTCAAACAATACAGTCAATGTAGTCAAATGCAGAAAAAAAGGCACAAGACATAGGCCTAACATAAACTGATTGAAGGAAACCGCTCTATTTCTAATTTCACACACGCCACAAATCAAACTTAATCTAAACATAGCTGTATTATCTTGTGATTTTGCTAATAGCGAACCTTCTGAGTATGGTGAACACACTCGTCTGTATAAGTATCTTCCATGGCCGCGAGTGTTCGTGGTTGTCATGGATATGCGCGCAGTGATTAAGATTATGTTAATAGTCAAATAGTTCTAAGGAGAGTGAAGCATTATTTCGTGAAAGGTGCGTGAAAACTGTTTAATGGTGACATTTGAAGCGAGAAATAAATAATAAGCGTTCTAAATATTGTCATAAGACAAGGTTTCAATGATGCTACATACGACGGTCTTCAACAAGGGAGGTAATTTCAATGCGGCGACCATTAAAAAGGAGTTCCATACGGGCATTTTATCTTCGCCCGAGGGCAAGATAAGAATTTCTAGCATGGTTAAATTATGGGATCTACTTATCTGAGGTGGGAGAAAAATTGTATTTCTTTTTTCACTTTGTAAACAACAAATCGTTCAACTTAAACATTCAATAACGTTTTTGTTGAGGCCTCTAGAAACATCTAAAAAACTGAGAGAAGCTCACACGTATGGCCTCCGGGACGGCGTATTTATATTGCGAGAAAAGTTATAAAACTTACTTATCAGGTGAAAATATCCTTCAAAAACACCAAATCTCTTCGAACGCTGCAAAGTTATGCACATCACACATTTTCCTCACTTAGAATTCGGCAAACACAAAGAACGTTGGACCCTGTATATTTTCGTAAGTATCATTATCAAGCCTTATTTCAGTATGTGTATACCAAGTGATAAATTACGTCATAAATGCTACGTCGAAATGCAATATTTTGCTTCGAATGTAGACTTTTAACAAAGATACCTTTCCTTTTTTCACCATTTCAAATGAAACATAGCGCAATCTACGCCGCTTACATAACCCCGCCTTTGGTTGTTTACCAGAGTTTGATTGAGAGTTAAGTTTCTTTAAATACTTAGACAAAACCGCTGCATGCGTGATGGAGCACTGTTAAATATTATTTTGGAAGCAGCCTTTAACAAGGGAGGTAATTACAATGTGGTGATTTCAAGCATAGTAAAATGCATGGTTAAATTATTGGATCTACTTATCTGAGGTGGGAGAAATAAGTTTTCTGCATTTAAGGTAGAAAAAAAATCAACATACGTCTAAGGAGGTTTAGATGAAGATTTAAGTCGATATGATCTTTTATAGAATTTGTCTCAGTTTCATGGTTGTATTGTTTTGTTTCTTTCAAATGTATAAAAACAAATTGTATTTGAGCGAATTCAGATTCTGTCAGTACTCGAAATGTACACACAATTGAGGAAATAAAAAACATATGCAATTTTAGACATTTACAAATAATTAAGATTATTGACATACGACTTAAATTCTTTATTGAAACTTAATATTGATACAGTTTCACTGCAGTTTCCGCGACAGCACCGTGGTCAATCACTGATTCTCGTTTTCATATGGCTTTGGTGACATTAAACTATTGGTTCTATTTCGTTCTAAGACTTGTAATCATACGTGTGCAGCATCCTCAAATGTCGCTTACGTTGTTTATGACACCCGTTAAATCAAATATTACAATAGTCAGATGTATTTGAAATACCTGCATCATAAATATGGCAAATACTTAATTATAAGTGTAAGATGAATTGGTATATCACCTGTTGATCCCTTCGTTCGTTAACCTAACACCTATAAATAATTCAAATTTTATTTCAAACGGTGCATGTATGCCGCTCATTTGGGTCATATTCTGCCTGTCCGTGTCAAATTGTCGCTTTTCGGAGTAATGATTACATTTGGTGGTGTGTAAGCTTGTTTATACACGCACTCGGGCATTGTCCATTCGACGAATGCTCCGATAAGATTGTTAGTCTTTATATGTAAGTCTGGTTCTTTAACGTGCACTAGTGTAGCACTGTCACACGGGATCCCCATGTAACGTCCCTCCCGGAAGGCGATAAGTATTTGTTTAGTGGTGCGGCGGGGAACGAACCTGCGACCCCTGAATTGACAGTCATGTGCGTAACCACTAGACGACGAATCCGCGACAATCAGAATACATAGGTGTTTGCATATAGGGTACTAATACAGTTCATTGTTGATTAAAACCATGTACAGTTTTGTATAAATAACAAATTAACACTCGTGGCATAAAACCTTTAATATTCGAATATTTGATATATATTCTTCACACCTGTATTGTGTCAATCGTGACCATTCGGCCTTCTCATAAAAGCTTGGTACATTTCGATGTTCACACCCATTGTGTTTTTCAATGTCCGCGGGTAATTTCATCAGCTTTTAAAATCTGATTACCTGAAGACCGCGCTTACCAAATGGGCACTGCGCATGTGCAAACGGTATCTTGGGAGCTCCCGGTCAGTTTGTTTGACAATAAGAAGAGATCGGATATATTTTGGACGTTGAAAAGTTTGCATGTAGGTATTAAATATGAAACTGCTTTTTACTTCTCAGTTAACACTAAACTCATTCTTATAAAAACTTGCTCAGTTTTGCTCGGGCTGTATTATTTTCTAAAGTGAGATATGGGGTATGACTAAAATACGAAAATAGGTTATATTCGCGAAAATAGGTTATTTTCGCGAAAATAGCTTTTTTGACTAAAATACGAAAATAAGGTTATTTTGATGAAAATAAGTTATTTTCGCGAAAATAACACTTTTGACAAAAATTTAGTTAGTTTTTGGATAATATATATATATATATATTTTTTCATTTTATTTTATTTTTTTGGGGGGGGGAATAAGTTATGGTAAAACTCTGAAAATAGGGTAAGTTTTGGCGAAAATAACATTTCGGAAAAAAAATGTAGTTAGTTTTTGGATACAATAAAGTTATTTTCACGGAAATTAGTTTTGGTAAAAATCTGAAAATAGGGTTAGTTTTGGCGAAAATAACATCTTTGACAAACATGTACAATGTAGTTAATTTATGGCTAAAATAAGGTATTTTCGCGAAAATGAAAGTTTTGGCGAAAATATCATTTTCTTTTGAAAATTATGTAATTAGTTTGGGCTACTATAAAATAAAGTTATTTTCGCAAAAACAAGATTTTGATAAAAATCTGGTAAGTTTTGGCGAAAATACCATTTTTGACAAAAATGTAATTAGTTTTTGGATAAAATAAATTTTTCGGGGGTGAAATAAGTTTGGGTAAAAATCTGAAAATAGGGTTAGTTGGGCGAGAATAACATTTTGGACATGTCGGCATCCCCTTTAATATTTATGCAAAAAGCAACAGAAACAAGCTCGGTAGCAAAAGTTTAAACATAAACCCGGTTTAGTGGCACTGGGCAAACGCTACAGACATAGAACACAAAATCACAAACAAGAAACATAGAACAGCACAAAACTCTACAAACTTGGTATGTTTATCAAGAATAAAAAGCATCATTGTACTAAAACTGGTAACAAATAAAGAAAAACATATTAAAATAAAAGCGACTTGTATTTGCTAATCTCTCCTTCTAAATGATTTGAAACTGTAAAAGATTTGAAGAAAATGAAGTCACATGCCAAAAACACTCGGAGTCAGCCAAAACGTGTTCGCCAATACGGTTTTAAAGATAACATGAATTAGCAAAATCTTCATAAAAATCAAAGCACTGAAAGCTTAGTTATGAAAGGATGCTATATTCAACCCAATAGTTTGTTTCAGGTATTCATCTTCAAAAACAAGAAGGCAAGTGCTCTTCAAAAAGTTGCCTTTATAGCACGGTTTAAATAAAATCCAAGTAATTCATTAAGCCAACTACCTGCTGGAAAAAAAATAATTTTACGAGTTTTCTTTAAAACTTTACCATAAAAACGGGATGAGCAATACTATCAGCAATAAGCGATTTAAGACTACTATTGTTGTAGGACATATCTTTGATTGTTCCCTTTAGTTTTACCGTGTACCTGCTGCAGTAGCAATAACGGTCTATAATTATGTGTCATTGTCATTAACTTAATCCGCTTAATGACAAACAAGTGTGTATAACCGCTTTGATGTTGCACATTTCGGAAGGAGGTGTGATCAACAGAAACATGTCAACATACTATCAATAATCATTGTTCAATTTTCTTAAAAACACAATTGTTTCGAAACACAAATGCACCTGTCATATGTGTTGTGTAGACCGAATAAAAGTTTTTTAATATTTTGGATTAAAAATTGTCATTTACGGCAACAGAAGAAGGTATTTTTCCCATTTTTTTTTTAAATCTTATTTTCGCGATAAGAACTTTATTTTTGCCAAAAACTAACCACATAATTGTCAAAAATGTTATTTTCACCAAAACAAACCGTGAGATATGGACCATAACTAGTGATCACTTATAATCCAAGATTATTGTCCAACACATGTAAAAATCTACCAATCTGATGCTTACAGTGTGCATTCGAGTCATCAATACAAGGTTATTTTCTGTTTTAATTTTGACTTGTCAAACTGCGCTTAAGAACATATTGCTCAATCGGTCACTAATCGGTATTATGTTGTTCGCATATATACTATTTACTGATGTTTTTACAATTTCAGTTTTGATGCAAAGTTTGAAGATCACCGTCAGAAGGAATTGGTATAGATGTAGTCGAACATTGCCGAAAGTGCCCGACTTTATACGATCTTGACCGAACGTAATCACACGAGCGGAAACTGCAACACAAGCTAAGTGTTTATTTCATATACGAGTTTGACAGTTCTCTTTTATCTAGATATCATTATTTTGACAACATTATATGGTTCCGAAATTGATTTCTTAAAAAAAAACATACAAAAATAAACACTTGTGTGTAGGAATGTTTATAAATAAGTTTAGATTAAATGCGTAAATAATTAATTCTGTTCACGACGTTCATAATTCATGGATGATTCAAAAATCAAAAGTGTTTCATTAATTGAAAGGAATTTAGATTTTGCTTTGATGTTGTATTTTGTGGACACTCAAGGTGAATAAAACACTTAGCTCCCATGTACCTGCTTCCGTACCTGTTCCCGTGTATCATCTACCGTACGTGCTACTTTTGTTTCTGCTTCCATACCTGCTCCCATGTACCTGCTTCCGTACCTGTTCCCCTGTATCTTCTACCGTACCTGCAACTCTGTACCTGCTTTCGTACCTGTAATTATGTACCTGCTTCCGTACCTACTCCCATGTATCTTCTACTGTTCTTGCTATTCTGTACCTGCTTCCGTACCTGCTAATCCGCACCTGCTAAATCCGTACCTGCTAATCTGTACCTGCTACCATTATCCGCAACTTTGTACCTGCTTCCGTGGCTTCTACTCTTATTATTTACGTGCGACTGTATATTTCACCTTACCTGCTACACTAACCTTCTACCGCACCTGCTACTCTGTTTCTGCTAATATACGTGCTACTTTGTACCTACATCCGTACCCGCTCCTCTGTATCTGCTACCGTCCCAGCAATTCTGCACCTGCTGACGTACCTAGAATTCTGCGACCGCTACCATACCTGTAATTCTGTATCTGTTATAAATCTGCAAAAGTCCCTGCAATTCTGCACCTGCTACCTTACTTGCAATTGTGTATCTGTAACCATACCTGCAATGCATTTCTGTACCTGTTAAATTACCTGCTTCTCTGTACCTTCTACCTTACCTGCAATTCTGTATCTGTGACCTTGCCTGTAATTCTGTTCTTACTACCATACCGTTCCCGCATTTCTGTACCTGCGACATTACCTGCTTCTCTGTACCTTCTACCTTACCTGCAATTCTGTATTTGTGACCTTGCCTGCAATTATGTACCTGCTACCATACCTGCTTCTCTGTATCTTATGACTTACCTGCTACTCAGTTCCTGCTACAATACATGCTACTTTTATTCTTGCTAGCGTATGAGTTGCTTTGGACCTGCTAGTGTACTTGCTACTTTGTACATGCTGCGCGTACTTGTTGCGGTGTTTCTGTGTCTGTACTTGCCACCTCGTAACTTCTACCGTATTTGGTACTCTGTTCCTGCTACCGTACAGGCTACATTGTACCTGCTATCGTACCTGTTACTATGTATCAGTAACTGTTCCTGCTACTCCCCAGCGAGCATAGCCATATCGGATAGGTATCGGTGTCTGCTCGGAATATCTGTATGTCGGCCCAATGATCCTGCGATAACCATCCGATATTTCCTTAATTATCCCGTATGTGTATTTGTACACCGCAGCTTTTATGTAAAATAGATATTGAAAACTAGGACACTGTTAATAATATATTTTATACTTTATCAGAGCTTTTGTGACAATCAGAAGATATATTCAGCATATATTGTAAAATATCAGATATACGAGCGTATATCGAATACGCAATAGATACGATAGTCTTACGGTTGTAGGAAGTCTTTGTTCTTCAACATATTTATTACCTCCCTTGATTTTAATTAACTTAAAACTAAGCTACAGAAAATCGCTAGATAAAGCTGCGCTACAAAATAGTGCTAGATGGAACTGCGCTACAGAATAACGCTAGAGGAAACTGCGCTACAGAATAACGCTAGAAGAATCCGTGCTACAGAATAGTGCTAGATGAAACTGCGATACAGAATAACGCTAAAGGAAACTGCGCTACAGAATAACGCTAATTAAAACTGCGCTACAGAATAGTGCTAGATGAAACTGTCCTACAGAATAACGCTAGAGGAAACTGCGCTACAGAATAACGCTAGAGGAAACTGCGCTTTAGAATTACTTTAGAGGAAACTGCGCTACAAAATGACGCTAGAGGAAACTTAGCTTTAGAATAACTCTAGAGGAAACTGTCCTACAGAATGACGCTAGATGAAACTGCGCTACAGAATAAGGCTAGAGGAAACTGCGCTTTAGAATAACTCTAGAGGAAACTGCGCTTCTGAATGACACTAGATGAAATTGCGCTATAGAATAACGCAAGAGGAAACTGCGCTACACAATGACGCTAGATGAAACTGCGCTATGGAATAACGCTAGAGGAAACTGCGCTACAGAATGACGCTAGATGAAACTGCGCTATAGAATAACGCTAGAGGAAACTGCGCTTATTTCGGAAATGGCCGAACAGAACCCATTTGTTCGGCTTTATGATCATAAACTAACCACTGGACGCCTTGGTTTGAATCATGTTCGTTTACCGCTGCCCTAACAGAAAGAAAATGTTATGCTGTCTAATATAGAATTCCCTGCTAAATGTTGAAATATCCATATTTCACATTTTGTGGTCACGAGCACATCACGATAGAAACGACAACAAAGCGACTAGGATGATGATGAAAATGATAATGATTATAGTAGTAATTTTGTAGTTTCTAATGTTCTTGCTTTCTGCAATATTTTTTCCTGGATCATAGAAGCATGTACTTAAGTTTACATATTTTACAAATAGAAAATAGCATGTTATAATAGTACATATGTACTAAATGAGTAAAGGCATTTTCTAATAGTACACATGCACTACAAGAAAGGATATGACAATTATATGCACAGAAAAAGGCTATGGTCTTAAACAGTACGACCGTCCACGATAGCAAATATTTACTTACACTTGTTATTATTCAGGTTTCTGCAACCATCCCCGCTTGGATGATGCGACAGGCTTGTATCGACCTTTGGTTTGATGATGATGATGATGATGATGATGATGATGATGATGATGATGATGATGATGATGCAAAATACCAAGTCAATTTTATTTTTATAAACGTTTTTGAAATAATGCAAGTTGAATATCATTTTCTTTCAGATGGACACGCGACTTGTCGGTCGAAGAACGTAACATGATTGCTTACGCGTACAAGAATGACGTTGGCCAAAAACGCGCGTTTTGGCGCATGGTCTCGGGTATCGAGCAGAAGATTGGAAACTTGAGTAGCTCCAAAAGGTGGAGAGATTTGAGACATCAAAACGTCAGATACATATACAGAAAGAAAACGAAGACTTTGTTTTACCCGTTTGTCTGACTTTGTGACTTAAAGTAGAACTGAACTGATATTTGACATTTAATTATTACATAACGATATAAAAGACTGATAATTTTCAAGTTTGATACGATATGTTATTCAGTTCAAATCGTTTTCATAAGCTGGCAATTTTTTGACAAACTACCCCCTGTTCCGCATTTTCCGAAAAACTCAACTGACTTGCGTCCCTTGGCGTTGCTATACATGCGTAGTTGCTTCCCTTGGTACTGCCTCTCGGTTTTGATTGAGAATGAAGATGAAACGGGAGCCAGTCAATCGACATATCAACTTCCGCGTCCGCGAAAATTCAGTAAAAAACATGGACTTTCCGAGGTTTCCAGTCCACTTACATGTTTTATCACCAAAATAACGAGTAAAACATATGGATTTTGCTTAATCTTCCGAAGTGGACGCTTTTAATTTGAAAGTTAACAGAAGAAATGGAACGAATCAATATGTTCAACCAAGTCAAACACAGAAAGTTTGAAACAGTTTCAAACTGACAATAAATCCTGTGTTCCTGAACCGGCTGAAGTCTGAATCTGTGAATAATTTAGTGTATCAGTATCAGTATAATATGCAGGGGCGGTAATACAATTTCAATTGGGGATCGGTGTGTTTGCCCAAATAGGCAACAGCTTTGCCTCTGTCCAATCCAGACCAGATGTGATGTTGAAAGACCAAGAAAAAAATTGGCAGCCATTACAAATTTAGGCACTTAAATTCTCATGAAAAACTTGGCATAACAGTAGTGACACGCAAAACGATGGCAATGCCAAGCTGATTTAGTGGCAGTCATTTGACTGACAAAAGGAATGTCGTGCTATGTTACAACAAAAGTGGCTTTAAAAACCTAGGTATTTATCGATGAAGTACTATCAAAGTTTGTATTTAAAGAAAGGCCGTCTGTAACCGTCGGCTTGACTAAAGAGTAACATCCCTTTTATGTAAATTAGCCATGGAATAGATTATTTGCTAAGCAAAAGTTCTCAAATGTCAACCAAATTTTACATCAAGGTTAGCTAGATAAAACCTGCACAAAATGTTAAATCATTTAGCAGAAACTTCAAATGTATGCATCTATTTATAACATTAATTTTGCAAAACTATCTATTGTGAAATTTGCAAAAAAGCGCATATGTTGTTCATTCTAAAGGTGAGAGAACTTCATCATGGTTCATGCTGGCTTTGACCAAACACATGTTTTCTCTACATAGGAAATTGGTGAAATTACTACAAACATCTGAACATAATTAGTATGCCATGAATGTACTATGCACTGGCAGTTCCAAACCAGTGCATTTGTAGTCTATGGGATGCTTAGTCACAATCTGCCATTCACGGAATCTGACAGAGTTATACAAATTAACTAGATAAATTAAGGTAAGTGCGATACGATTTCAAAGAATGAAGTCATGTGGAAAGATTAAGGACAAACTTGCAACTCTAGAGTCTAAACATCAAAGTGGTCAAGACATGTTAAAGCTGCACTCTCACACATATAGCATTTTTACAACTTTTTATTCTTTGTCTTGGAAAGAGCAAATTTTTGCGTAGGTATCAGCAAATATACGATAAAAGATTGCTGACAAAAGATCAGATCATAGAACTTCATATTTCCATTCGAAAATTCATGTTAAATGGTTACTAACGGTTTAAGAAAAATGCATAAAACATCAATTTTTGAACTTAAATATAAAAATCGGAGATCATTTTTTTTTGTCGGCAGTCATATAACTAGTTTCAGAGCATTTTTCGCAAAAATTGGCTCGTTTCAAGGAAAATAATAAGAAGTTGTCAAAACGTTCAATCTGTGAGAGTGCAGTTTTAATTTTATGATGTGATTATAAATTTCATTGATTAATGTTTTTAGCGCAGATCTAGATAATGTCTTGAAAAAACATTATTCACAATACTGATTTTCCATATGAGTATTCCATGTATTCATGAGCATTTTATGATGTTGACTTATTTAAGTTGATTCATCTTCATGGTATCCAATCAAAGTTATACACAATAAACAATATAACTGATACTTGTTTTTATACTTATATTAAATGTTGAAAAAGATACTGATATAAAAATATTGCATGTAATTGATTTTCAATACTCTAATATGTTTGAAATTTGATTCAGTGTTTAACCTTACAGTATTTTTTAAATCCTATAAAATTACAGTTTAAGGACAAAAAGCAGTAAAATAAAAGTAAACATCAAAATTAATGCTGAATACAGAATATTTCACCAATAAAATCATAAACAAAGCAACAGTAGGTCATAACATGTACATAAAGAACGAATCTCCACCAACACACAATTTGACATACAGCATACAGATTTAATGTCCTTAAACTTTGATTTATTTTAGTTCTTCTGAATGACATTGACAACATTCATAAAAATGGTCATGAAACATAACTATTATTAATTATTTGAAAAGTGTAAACTTATATTTCTATGAGCACAAGTTAAACAGTATCTTAATACAATGTATTTAATACATGTAGTATTATCAAAAATCATACACAACTTGTGACAAGTTTTATCAAATTAATTCTCTATTTTATGTATGAATACAACAAATGCAACAAAAAATGCATTTCAACAAGCAGTTTTATTTTTTAAATTTTCAGGAAAGATTTTTCATTGTTTTGAATGATCAGGACAATGAAGAAATTGACAGACTTAATAATAATTAATTGCAACAGAAATTACTCAATGCATTTATAGCAGCTGATTGCTTTTTGTTCACAAAATGACTTGTATACTTGTAAATATGGTAAACATATATATTTTCAAGTGGGGTTTAATTAAAATAATTCAGAAAAAAAACCAAAGATTTTTCAGTTTGCTGTACAACAAAAATTTAGAATGATAAGAAGTTTGTCTTAAAGCATTAATATTTTAAGTTTTCTGATTTGTCACAATTTGATAGAGAATTTCACAAGCAGATCCAGTGGGATGGGGACCCCCCCCCCCCCCTCCCAATATCTAAGATCAGTTTTGTTTCAATATAGTAGAAAAAGGAAAAAGAGTTATAAAATAATATCCCCAAAATGCACCATTTCGATCAAGAAAATGTGAAAATTTCAAACACCACTGCCAATGCTTTTAACTAAATACATTTCAGTTCTGATGGAGGGCTGCAAATTAAATGTTTTTGCCCCTAAATTATGCCTCCCAGTATCAAATACTGAATCCGCCCTTGAATTTCCCATTGTAAATCAAGCCTCAATTGCATAATTGAAGGATCAACAGCCTTTTAGCTAGGATCAACAGCCTTTTGATGACTGTAGATAGTACAAATTTCTATTAAAATCACTGAACCTTATTTTCACCCAGAATTATGAACTGAACTTTCCACAAACTCTAAAGTTGTTGATTTATGAATTTTTTCAGTCTTTCTTGTTTTTATTTGTTTTATTATTTTTATGGATAACTCCCTTTAAGCGGTTCCTAAAAGTGTTAAATCATGTGATTATGGGGGATAAAGGCCCATAACTCTAGCTCAATGATTTGTTTACAGATTTATTATACAACATACTTTCAATATGGCAAAATAAGTGAGTATCACTTAAATGAAAACCAACCATTGTTGTATTTAAAATGTGAATGACGGTCTTTAAAATCTCAAAGTCTCTTTTTGGCCAATATAAATTAATTGCTTTTCAACCATTTTTTTAAATGGGGGTATTTTGTTGTTCATTAGATGAATGTTCATGCTCTTTCTTAATGCATAAGGGGCCATAAACATGAGTTTCTAGACAAACCACAATCAAGATCATAACATTTCTCCTTTTTTATAAGTCAATGTTTCACATTGAAGAATAAACTCAGTTCCTAGACAGTTCTGGACCGATATGCAAATACATACTGGTACACTAGATCAACATTTTTATTTGAGTCAATATTTGAAAGTGGCGGCAAAAAAAAAGGATGTCGGGGTATGAAAATCCAGCAATGAATTGATAGTTGCCTTATTGTTGTAGTGTGCATTGTATTTGGGGAAGCAGCAGCTTGGTTAGTTAATAAGAATTCCATCCTAACTTTTGAGTGTTTTTTTGGCTAGAGTCCAACACCGGACACACTGTTCATCCAAGGTTAACTTTTATGTTAAATGCAAGGGTGTCTTGGTAAGTCTTTAGATAAAAGGGAGAGGGGTGAAGTTTGTGGGTAATCCTATACGAACATGGGGCATCGGTTAGTGTTTTAGTGATCATAGGTTCGAGCCCATCATTGGGCCCACTTTTCCTCACAGATTTACTGTTAACTGTTATGGTGGAGGTCATTCTTTGATAAAATACAAGTAATTATCAAATCACTCACCTTTATCACTCATAATTTTATCTTCTTAAGTAGAGTGCAACACAGCATTCCATTAAAAATGCTGACTTAAAACAGCCAAATGTAAAGCAATATTATGGAATGCTGGTTGTTCCAATTTCCTTGTTACGGCTTGTATCAAAAAATCTCCAATGTGTATAACCTGTCCAAGTCCTCGCAAGTATTAGTTAAATGGCACTGCAATTATTGTTTGGTAAATCAATCCATTTCAACCAGCTGCCCCAACATACGAGCACGGTCGTAAAAGTTTAAGATCGTCTGCATTTCATTATCGCTACCTTATTTTGTGCCACTGACTTGTCTGTCATTGATGGTTTCTGAAAGCGTAAAAATTAAATACAGTATGGATTTTGATAAACGACAGTGTGGATTTAGGCAGGTGCGTGTTTACACAATTACGTCATTGATATCTGTGTAAAACACATAAGTACACCACAGCGAACAAAATTGCTGGTTTGTAAAACCTTGGAAGAGGCTTTAAGGAAAATCCAGGAGCTGGAAATGCAAGATAATTTGTGCCTGACTCTAGTACGAAGAATTTTGGGAAGACGGTATTAAATATTTCCATAATTTTATGCATTATTTAACTATTGATGCTTGCAAATCATTTTTTTCAGCAAAGCACACAGTGATTTGGTGGGAATGAGCTTAGTCATTCTAAAATGCCGTCCAGGCTTTTTTTTAATGATGGTTAGCCAGGCTAACCATCATTAAAAAAAAGCCTGGACGGCATTTTAGAATGACTAGGAATGAGCTGAATTTTGACCTTTACAAAATTTATTGACATTTAACCTAAACTAACCTAAACAAGTTAAACAAATGACAATTGGCTTTATAATGGTAGTCCTAGTTGGGCCTCATGTTCTACAGCACTGTAGTTTATCAAATGATCATATATCTTTATACTGGTAGTCATAGCTGGGGGACACGTTCTAAAGCACTGTCGTTTATCAAATCACCATATATCTTTACACAGGTGGTAATAGCTTTGGGACACGTTCTAAAGCACTGTAGTTTATCAAATGACCATATATCTTTTAACAAGTAGTCATAGCTCGGGGACACGTTCTAAAGCACTGTAGTTTATCAAATGACCATATATCTTTATACAGGTAGTCATAGCTCGGGGACACGTTCTAAAGCACTGTAGTTTATCAAATGACCATATATCTGTATACTGGTAGTAATAGTATTGGGACACATTCTAAAGCACTGTAGTTTATCAAATGACCATATATCTTTATATAGGAAGTCATAGCTCGAGGACACGTTCTAAAGCACTGTAGTTTATCAAATGATCATATATCGTTATACTGGTAGTAATAGCTTTGGGACACGTTCTAAAGCACTGTAGTTTATCAAATGACAATATATCTTTACACTGGTGATCATAGGTGGGGGACACATTCTAAAGCACTGTAGATTATCAAATGACCATATATCTTTATACTGGTAGTCATAGCTTTGGGATACGTTCTAAAGCACTGTAGTTTATCAAATGACCATATATCTTTATACTGGTAGTCATAGCTGGGGGAAACGTTCTAAAGCACTGTAGTTTATCAAATGACCATATATCTTTATACAGGTATTCATCGCTGTGGGACACGTTCTAAAGCACTGTAGTTTATCAAATGACCATATATCTTTATACTAGTAGTCATAGCTGGGGGACACGTTCTAAAGCACTGTAGTTTATCAAATGACCATATATCTTTATACAGGTAGTAATAGCTTTGGGACACGTTCTAAAGCACTGTAGTTTATCAAATGATCATATATCTTTCAACAGGTAGTCATAGCTGGGGGACACGTTCTAAAGCACTGTAGTTTATAAAATGACCATATATCTTTATACAGGTAGTCATAGCTCGGGGACACGTTCTAAAGCACTGTAGTTTATCAAATGACCATATATCTTTATACTGGTAGTAATATCATTTGGACACGTTCTAAAGCACTGTAGTTTATCAAATGACCATATATCTTTATACTGGTGATCATAGGTGGGGGACTAATTCTAAAGCACTGTAGATTATCAAATGACCATATATCTTTATACTGGTAGTAATAACTTTGGGACACGTTCTAAAGCACTGTAGTTTATCAAAAGACCATATATCTTTATACTGGTAGTCATAGCTGGGGGACACGTTCTAAAGCACTGTAGTTTATCAAATGACCATATATCTTTATACAGGTAGTCATAGCTGGGGAACACGTTCTAAAGCACTGTAGTTTATCAAATGACCATATATCTTTATACAGGTAGTCATAGCTGGCGGACACGTTCTAAAGCACTGTAGTTTATCAAATGACCATATATCTTTATACAGGTAGTCATAGCTGGGGAACACGTTCTAAAGCACTGTAGTTTATCAAATGACCATATATCTTTATACTGGTAGTAAAAGCTTTGGGACACGTTCTAAAGCACTGTAGTTTATCAAATCACCATATATCTTTATATAGGTAGTCATAGCTCGAGGACACGTTCTAAAGCACTGTAGTTTATCAAATGATCATATATCGTTATACTGGTAGTAATAGCTTTGGGACACGTTCTAAAGCACTGTAGTTTATCAAATGACCATATATCTTTATACTGGTAGTCATAGCTGGGGGACACGTTCTAAAGCACTGTAGTTTATCAAATCACCATATATCGTTATACTGGTAGTCATAGCTGGGGGACACGTTCTAAAGCACTGTAGTTTATCAAATGACAATATATCTTTATACTGAAGATCATAGGTGGGGGACACATTCTAAAGCACTGTAGATTATCAAATGACCATATATCTTTATACTGGTAGTAATAGCTTTGGGACACGTTCTAAAGCACTGTAGTTTATCAAATGACCATATATCTTTATACTGGTAGTCATAGCTGGGGGACACGTTCTAAAGCACTGTAGTTTATCAAATGACCATATATCTTTATACAGGTAGTCATAGCTGGGGGACACGTTCTAAAGCACTGTAGTTTATCAAATGACCATATATCTTTATACTGGTAGTCATAGCTCGGGAACACGTTCTAAAGCATTGTAGTTTATCAAATGACCATATATCTTTATACTGGTAGTAAAAGCTTTGGGACACGTTCTAAAGCACTGTAGTTTATCAAATCACCATATATCTTTATACGGGTAGACATAGCTGGAGGACACGTTCTAAAGCACTGTAGTTTATCAAATGACCATATATCTTTATACGGGTAGTCATAGCTGGGGGACACGTTCTAAAGCACTGTAGTTAATCAAGTGACCATATATCTTTATACTGGTAGTCATAGCTTTGGGACACGTTCTAAAGCACTGTAGTTTATCAAATGACCATATATCTTTATACAGGTAGTCATAGCTGGGGGACACGTTCTAAAGCACTGTAGTTTATCAAATGACCATATATCTTTATACTGGTAGTCATAGCTGGGGGACACGTTCTAAAGCACTGTAGTTTATCAAATCACCATATATCGTTATACTGGTAGTCATAGCTGGGGGACACGTTCTAAAGCACTGTAGTTTATCAAATGACCATATATCTTTATACTGGTAGTCATAGCTGGGGGACACGTTCTAAAGCACTGTAGTTTATCAAATGACCATTTATCGTTATACTGGTAGTCATAGCTTTGGGACACGTTCTAAAGCACTGTAGTTTATCAAATGACCATATATCTTTATACTGGTAGTCATAGCTGGGGGACACGTTCTAAAGCACTGTAGTTTATCAAATGACCATATATCTTTATACTGGTAGTCATAGCTGGAGAACATGTTCTAAAGCACTGTAGTTTATCAAATGACCATATATCTTTATACAGGTAGTCATAGCTTGGGGACACGTTCTAAAGCACTGTAGTTTATCAAATGACCATATATCTTTATACGGGTAGTCATAGCTGGGGGACACGTTCTAAAGCACTGTAGTTTATCAAGTGACCATATATCTTTATACTGGTAATCATAGCTTTGGGACACGTTCTAAAGCACTGTAGTTTATCAAATGACCATATATCTTTATACAGGTAGTCATAGCTGGGGGACACGTTCTAAAGCACTGTAGTTTATCAAATGACCATATATCTTTATACTGGTAGTCATAGCTGGGGGACACGTTCTAAAGCACTGTAGTTTATCAAATGACCATATATCTTTATACTGGTAGTCATAGCTGGGGTACACGTTCTAAAGCACTGTAGTTTATCAAATGACCATATATCTTTATAAAGGTAGTAATAGCTTTGGGACATGTTCTAAAGCACTGTAGTTTGTCAAATGACCATATATCTTTATACTGGTAGTCATAGCTGGAGAACATGTTCTAAAGCACTGTAGTTTATCAAATGACCATATATCTTTATACAGGTAGTCATAGCTTGGGGACACGTTCTAAAGCACTGTAGTTTATCAAATGACCATATATCTTTATACTGGTAGTCATAGCTGGGGGACACGTTCTAAAGCACTGTAGTTTATCAAATGACCATATATCTTTATACTGGTAGTCATAGCTTTGGGACATGTTCTAAAGCACTGTAGTTTGTCAAATGACCATATATCTTTATACAGGTAGTCATAGCTGGAGGACACGTTCTAAAGCACTGTAGTTTATCAAATGACCATATATCGTTATACTGATAGTAATAGCTTTGGGACACATTCTAAAGCACTGTAGTTTGTCAAATGACCATATATCTTTATACAGGTAGTCATAGCTGGGGAACACGTTCTAAAGCACTGTAGTTTATCAAATCACCATATATCTTTATACTGGTAGTCATAGCTGGGGGACACGTTCTAAAGCACTGTAGTTTATCAAATGACCATATATCTTTATACAGGTAGTCATAGCTGGGGGACACGTTCTAAAGCACTTTAGTTTATCAAATGACCATATATCTCTATACTAGTTATCATAGCTTTGGGACACGTTCTAAAGCACTGTAGTTTATCAAATGACCATATATCTTTATACAGGTAGTCATAGCTGGGGGGCACGTTCTAAAGCACTATAGTTTATCAAATGACCATATATCTCTATACTAGTTATCATAGCTTTGGGACACGTTCTAAAGCACTGTAGTTTAACAGATGACTGTATATACTCCGGTACATATCTATACCTAACACTGGTTTATATGGCAGGAAGTATATTGTCTTCAGCTGTGTTCTTATTCCACTGACCATACACATTTATATTAGAGATTTTGACTGGACTTTACCTTAAAAGCTCTGTTTTTTTATTAAATTCTCTTACCATATAACTCTATAAAGGTGACTTTCTCATGCACTGTAGGTCAATTGACAGATGTTCATTTTTTTTAGATTTGGCCTAAAAAGACCTGTAGCAGTTAACAAGCTATTAGATGCACAATAGCACAAAATGACCACCACCACTATCACCCTAAAGTGTGTGCTTGGTGTCTGTCTACACGTGCTTGCTTCTGGAATGTTGAAGAACAAACTGTGTTGAAACGCCAACTGGTAAGACTGTGCTTTGTGTTTGTAATTTTGTATGATAAGACATTTATTGTTTCCGCCAGGCCTAAAGGAAATGTCTATGAACAAGTACAGGTCTATACACAAGTACAGGATTGAAATATAAACAACGATTTAAAGAGTATTGAGTTGATGAGTGAGAACAAAAATGATATACCCATGTACATTTACATGTTCAATAAATAGTGCATCTCATACTCTGAATAATAATTCATTTTGCTATTAGGAGTTGGTCATGGACCTTTGCCGCCCTTCATCCAGAGCCTTCCACAGAGATGGCAGATATATCGCTGCCTGGACCAACAGTTGACCATGCCGTTGAGTCCATGATATCAGTAGCAGCCATGAAAACATCTACAGAATTACATCTGCGGCCGTGGCTATTAATAGATACATTCTGCACCACTTCCATGTGTAAGAATAGAACTTTCCAAGTCCTCAGCATAAGCATTTCTGTATTTAAAACAAAAAATAATTAAAAATAAATAAATATAGTTTTAAATAATTATATACAGGCAAAGTAAATTATATAATTTGTTTCATGAATGTGTTGTTTTTTTAATTGCTGTTAAAGCAACAGTGTGCACCAGATGATCAAATTGCAAGTTTATTAAGTTTAGCAGTTATTTTATATTTTTCCATTCAAAAAGATTACTGGGTATGTCTACCTAGTAGAATTAATTTCTTATGCGTGATTGGCTAGTCGATGTTATCACATGATATAACCAAGTTAGGTGTATAGCTTTAATATACCACTTGATTGAAGTAAGCCTTCGTAGCACAGTTGATACAACACTGGACTTCAATTTCGGTGACACATTTTTTTTTACATGTTTGTACTTTTTTACAATTATGACATAAAAGCGTAACACATTCTATTAAATAATTGTCCTGAGATATGTTACAGAAAAAAAACTTTTTTAGTTCCAATCTGGTGTACAGTCCCTTTAAGGCCTTATACCGTACTTGTAGACTTATTGTTTATGATAGTCTGTTTAATCATTTTATTGTATATGGGCAACATTTTATGTAACATCACTTTATGTAAAAAGTAAGCCTTCGTAGTACAGTTGATACAACACTGGACTTCAATTTTGGTGACACATTTTTTTTTACATGTTTGTACTTTTTTTTACAATTATGACATAAAAGCGTAACACATTCTATTAAATAATTGTCCTGAAGATATGTTACAGAAAAAAAACTTTTTTAGTGCCAGTCTGGTGTACAGTCCCTTTAAGGCCTTATACCGTACTTGTAGACTTATTGTTTATGATAGTCTGTTTAATCATTTTATTGTATATGGGCAACATTTTATGTAACATCACTTTATGTAAAAAAAATTTATAAAAAGTCACTGTGAATATAAACAGTTTTCAAATATGTACATTAAAATTGCAGGCTGTCAGTTTGAAACGTCTCTACTCTGACAGAAGGAAGGGAATGAATACCCAGGATTGTTCCTCAGGAAAATCTCTTCAACAGGCTGTTGTCAGTTTGCATGCTCTTTGGATGGAATTACCCTACCTTGGCTTGCAGAGAATCTGTGATATAAAAGACCTCTTTTGTGCTGCATTGTGTCATTGATTTATTGTATTTTATATGTATTATGCCACTATTGTAAAAACAAATGGGCATATGTTTTAGCGTATGTTTTCAAACAGACACATTTATATTTCAAACAGACACATTTATATTTTTGAATAATTTGAAAATACATTTTGTAGGTTGACTTCAATCCATGAAACATTAATGGTAGGTTATATTTGACCAGAACATGACAAGTATTGTTTTCGGAGTTTTTTGGTCGAAGGTGAAGGTAATGGCTAACAGTGGTTATTCTGCACAATGAACCTTGAATTCTTTGACCTAGGACCATTAATATTTAGTGATTGATATATCAGTCCAACTCATATGTGAAAGGGACATGATGAAATTGAGCAAGAGCTTATTAGCATTGCAAATTATCATTTGTTCATTTTTAGCTCGACTATTCGAAGAATAGGTGGGCTATACTATCATTAACAATTCTGCGTTAAAGTTTTCATTTTATGTAATAAAATCAAGAGTTTTTATCCAATGGTAATCAAACTTGGTGAGACTATTTGTCGGCATGTTATCTTGAAGATGTATGAATATGGGTCATCCCTGGTCAAATTCTAGGTCACTAGGTCACATCTTAGAGAAAATATTTCCATGTCATAAATTCAACATTTTTTTCATATCTTTATGAAACTTGGTCAGAATATTTGTCTGCATACTATCTTGAAAGTTTTTTAATATGGGTCATCCCGGGTCAAATTCTAGATCACTAGGTCAAATCTTAGGAAAATCATTCCGCATCATAAATTGAACAATTTTTGTCAAATCTTTATGAAACTTGGTCAGAATATTTGTCTGCATAATATCTTAAAAGTTCTATAATATGGGTCATCCCCGGTCAAAACCTAGGTCACAAGGTCAAATTTTAGAAGAAAGAATCCCACAGTCATAAAAATTCATTAATTTTAGTCAAATCTTTTTTAAACTTGGTCAGAATATTTGTCTACATGTTGTCTTAATCATTTGTGAATATAGGTCACCTCAGATCAAAAACTAGGTCACTAGGTCAAATCTTAGGAAATACTTTCCTGATGTCATAAAAAAAATCCATGCTTACCAAAGCTATCCATATCAGGTTAATAACTAAATTCAATTGTTATTTTATAAACACACATCCCAATCATGAATTTCAGATCTAACCATATTTTTCAAAAATTTAAATTTTAATTAACTTTAAAAATATTTGTGTACATGAAATCTTAGATGATAAAGTGTGTCATCTAGGGTCAAAAACTAGGTCTCTGGGACAGATCTTTTTGGAAAAGCTGATGTATTTATAAAATGTTCGTTTTTCCTCACACAAATGGAATAGTTTCTGTTGATCAGGTTATTTGTATGAATGATATCTCCGATAAATATAAATATGGGTCTTTTTGGTTAAAAATACTAGGTCATTAGCTCAAATCCTAGGTTTGCAAAATTGCATTGTCAAATAAAAAATCAAGCTTTATGCGGCGTTGCCGCGTTGGCGTCTTGTTATTTTTTTATTTTGACAGGCACATTTTTATAATCTGAACCAAATCAAACCTTGTTTTGTCACATTGTGATTCTTATTCACTTTTTTTATTTGATTGTTTTATTGCTTTTTACAGGCACATCACATTATTATTGTATTTACGTCCAATTCCAAGAGGCGTAGTAGAGCGCACTGTTTTACGACAGCTCTTGTTAACCTGTAAAGTGAAACCTGGTTATAAAAATGACATGACTGTGTCATTGTGTTGGCAGGCCAGGAGGAGGGCAGCATCAAATACATCTACAAACTTAGGTATACAAAGTATTATAGAATTGCTTTCGGGGCCCATAGGATCAAGGTCACTAAAACTAAAAAAATATTGAAACTTAATCGCACAACAAAGGCTTAATTAATTAGGTTTGTCTGTCAATCATTGAAAACTTGTTGTTTTTTTTTGCATTGCAGCATTTCATGCTTAATTTTTATTTTGTCTCTTTATTGCATATTGCCTTTATCATTATTGTATTCATTTCTAAGACAAAGCAGCATATAGTTGAGGGCACTGCCCCATGACAGCTCTTGTATATCCTAAAAAGAATACAATAGTGATATACCCTGATATAGGTAGTTTTGGTACATTATCACGGTTTTAATTTTAGCTTTACTGGCCAAAGATCAGAATATCTGATGTGATGGCAATGTGTACGTAGTATGTGCTTCCTAGCGCCTGTAAACAATTGCTTGTGAACACCATACAGTCTTTAGTTATGATTGTATCTCAATAAAACAGTATTTAGATATCCAATAGAGCTCGGTTCCTTTCGAAAACCAGTCAGATCTGCCCATGCATGCCTAGATTATAGGCCTTGAACGTCTGTGCGACTGTAAACAATTGCTTGTGAACATGGTACAGTCTTCAGTTTTAATTGTATATAGATGAAACTTGTACAGTATTAAGATATCAATTAGAGCTTGGTTCCTTTCGAAAACCAGATCTGCCCATGCATACCTAGATTATGGGCCTCAAAAGTAAAAAAAAATGCTATTTTTAGCCAAGTCTACATGAGCGAAGTCTATTTTTAGACAAGTTTACATGAAAAGTCACAAATTCATGTGAAAATTGTTCAAATTAGGCCCCTGGGGTCATTATTGGCCACGCCACTGGGTTCACCGGTTTGGTATACTAAATTGGGAAATGTTTGAAAATCTTTATGTCTGAAACAACTATGCAGACCCTTGTTATTTTGAATAAGGATTATTTTATTGGTCTGCTACCATGGTTGTTCAAATTATGCCCCTAGGGTCAAAACTGGCACTGCCCCCAGGGGTCACAAGTTTTTTAAGAAATATTTTCAAAATCTTCTTGTTTCAAACCACAAGGCTCATATCTTTGATATTTGTTGTGGAGCATCATATGTAGACCGTCTAGCAAAACAGTTGAAATTATGTGCCCTGGGCCGGGGCCACCATCCATTTTGTCCTTTTAAAGCTACAAAAATGAAAATTTGACCAATAGTACAGTTTTGTAGCAAATTTTATTCTCCTCAGATGACCTTTACTTGGCACATATTAGAATACTAGTAGTTCATGCAACTAATCTGCTTACAACACTTTCTGTTCTCAGATGTTAAATGTGTAACGTTTTAAGCTAACTCAAACACAAAACGTGAACAATATGTTTGTTGGCTATTACTCATACATACATGCTCTGGATCAAAAATAACCACATGAGCCATGCCACTAGAGCATAGGCACTCATGGGCCTCTTGTTTTTTTTAGAAAAAAAGCATACAGACCAACCCTATTTATTTTAGAAGTTAGCTGAAACTAAGAACTTTTTTTACCTTACTTTTATATTAGATTGTGTATTGCTAAGATTTTTGCTTAAAGCTCCATTTAAGGTAACTGTTTCAAATGTAACAGCTTTTGCCTTCAAACTTTTAAAATTTCATTGAACCAGTGGGTTCATCATGATGCACATCTGTAAATGTTTCTCCCTAATATGGGCTTTTATGTATGCAAACAGAACATTGAACAATTGGCTTTCTGTGTAAAGTAAACCCTGTCCAGAACATTTGTCAAATTGCTGTGTCAGCACTTGTTTGAATGGATTTATTTTATTTTCATATTATGATTTCAAATAAAGTATTTAAAAATGTTGATTTCTTGTATGAAGTGATTACTATAATCCTTATAAGGTCAACAGGAAGCTTGAAAAAGTATCTGTTACATGTATTAAGGCATGATTAAAATCATTTTTCCATTTTGCAAAAAGCAGATGGTTAATTTATACCACCTTCAGGTAGTCATGATGAACTCTTCAAAGATATCCCAGGTAAAGGTAGTCACGATAAACTCTTTCAAGTTATCCCAGGTATGCATGGTCACCTCTTAAAAGATATCCCAGGTATTCATGATCACCTCTTCAAATATATCCCAGTTATTCATGATCACCTCTTCAAAGATATCCCAGTTATTCATGATCACCTCTTCAAAGATATCTATCCCAGGTAGTCATGATCACCTCTTCAAAGATATCTATCCCAGATAGTCATGATCACCTCTTCACAAAGATATCCCAGGCAGTCATGATCAACTCTTCAAAGATATCTCAGGTATTCATGATCACCTCTTTAAAGATATCCTAGGTAGTCATGATCAACTCTTTAAAAATATCCCAGATATTCATGATCATCACCTCTTCAAAAATATCTCAGGTATTCATGATCACCTCTTCAAAGATATCCTAGGTAGTCATGATCAACTCTTTAAAAATATCCCAGATATTCATGATCACCTCTTCAAAGATATCCCAGGTAGTCATGATCACCTCTTCAAAGATATCCCAGGTAGTCATGATCAACTATTAAAAGATATCCCAGATATTCATGATCACCTCTAAAAGATATCCCAGGTAGTCATGATCCCCTCTTCACAGATATCCCAGGTAGTCATGATCAACTCTTAAAAAATATCCCAGGTAGTCATGATCACCTCTTCAAAGATATCCCAGGTAGTACGGTAATGATCAACTCTTAAAAGATAACCCAGGTAGTCATGATCAACTCTTTAAAGATTTCCCTTTGTAACCATGCAGTTGTTGCAAGCATACTTTAAAGCCCTGGTGAAGGGGAGATCAATGCAAACTGAACATGGATGGTTTGTGTGGAAATGAGCCCACTTTTTTGGTAGAAAGTTCTATGTGATTAGTTAAACAACAGGTCAAATTGCAGATGATGTTAGCAAAATGATGCATGAAGTTAAATGACAGGCCATAGCTGTCAGACTTGAAAGGAAATTCACTTGGTGGTTTAAGCGTGAACAAAAGCCAAGATCAATCAATGCTTCAGATCCTTGATCTATGTATTCCAGGGTGATTTGCAAACGAAAGTGTATAATAGTTACTGTGTACTTTCAGGAGAATTAATTTGTGGCACAGTTCACATAAGTTCCGCTTATGTTGATTTTTCCATGCAGATAAGTAACCATACTTGTATGAAAAATTATTTCTCAATTTCACCAAGCATAGAAAACTACCAACAATGGAAGTGTTTTTTGTCACAGACTCAATCATGTCATCTAAAATCCACACAATTCTTTCATATTTTTTCAATCTTCTCTTCAACTTTGGCCCATTTCAGATGAACTTTTTTCAAAGCACAGTAAAAAAGACCTTTATCATATAGTTTCTTGTAATTCCTCAGGTGAATCCAAATTTGTTTAACTAGTAGTTGCTTCACATAATCCAACCTATTTTTGTATATCTTCTTAATCCAATGTTCTTGTAACTCCTCAGGTGAATCCAATTGTTGAGCTAGTAGTTTTCTTCACATAAACCTATTCTTGTAGATCACTTTCTTAATCCAATGTGACCTTTTTTCTCTAATTCCATGTCTTCATTAAACCAAAAGTTACCTATTTCTTAACACATCCAGTGAAGACTTTCTTTTAAGTCTTTACTGATTCTAACCACATTTCTTACACTTGTATAGATCCTGAGTTTTATCTGTAGACTTCAAATCAAACAACTTTTTTTTCATAGTTTTCCAAACATAACATGACCTCTTTGCTCCTCAAGTGTATCCAGGTGAACATCCAATTTCAAGTCATGATTCCAGGTGATCAGTTGATAAACTGCATTGCTTAAGATTTAGAACTTCACATCAGCTGTCACCGCCATAACTACTCATATGAAGCATTGAAGGCTGGGGCGTAGCCAGCATTATGCACTTACGCATGTGTGTAACATCAATTTGAAAAATGAAAAAATAAATATGGCAAAAAATGGCATCAAATTCAAGGGCTAAGCTAAATATTGATATCAGAATAAAGGGAAGATCAGCTATAGTAAGCATTTTTCTCTGTGTTGGATAGCTTACTGAGCCTAAATCATTCACTTGGTTACTACAAGGTCGGCGGCCCCGAACCTATAAATCCCTCCAAATACACATCAGTGCCCAACATGTTAGTTCTATATTTCATTTTTTTTCCTTGGGGAGCCCCCCTACAGCTACAGGGATATTCCTCCTTCAACACCATCCCCCTTTCGTGCGTAACATTCAGTAAAGCCTGACTACGCATCTGGAAGGCATATACCAAGTAAACTGAATGCAGTACTTAAAAGTGACTTGCTTTTGTTTTTGGACCAAATATTAGTTTTCCCGGTAATGCATCTGAAAAAAACAATTTTTATCATTTTTTTATGTTATGAATAATGCAGAAAAAAATCCAGTGCATAAAAATTTATTTTGGTTTTTGTGGGGTTCAAACCCACGCCAGGAAAAACCAAGTGAACAGTAAAAAAAAACAGCCGGCTAGTCAACACAGCCACCGGGACTTTAACAAAAATGGTGGATATGTTGGCCCCTTATGGAAACATTCATTATATCACATGATACATTGTCAATCAACCAATCAAACAACACATCAGCCGTAATTAATTTTGAATACACGTTTGAAATTGTGGTCTTCAACATTATTTTGCTAAAGGGTTCCAGCTTTTGATATTTTTGTTTTAACACTCCTTTCCTTATGATTTAACACTTAACAAATTACGTGTCCCCAAGCTATTACTACCAGTATAGAGATATATGGTCATTTGATAAACTACAGTGCTTTAGAACGTGTCCCCAAGCTATTACTACCAGTATAAAGATATATGGTCATTTGATAAACTACAGTGCTTTAGAACGTGTCCCCAAGCTATTACTACCAGTATAGAGATATATGGTCATTTGATAAACTACAGTGCTTTAGAACGTGTCCCCAAGCTATTACTACCAGTATAGAGATATATTGTCATCTGATAAACTACAGTGCTTTAGAACGTGTCCCCAAGCTATAACTACCAGTATAGAGATATATGGTCATTTGATAAACTACAGTGCTTTAGAACGTGTCCCCAAGCTATTACTACCAGTAAAGAGATATATGGTCATTTGATAAACTACAGTGCTTTAGAACGTGTCCCCAAGCTATTACTACCAGTATAGAGATATATGGTCATTTGATAAACTACAGTGCTTTAGAACGTGTCCCCAAGCTATTACTACCAGTATAGAGATATATGGTCATCTGATAAACTACAGTGCTTTAGAACGTGTCCCCAAGCTATTACTACCAGTATATAGATATATGGTCATCTGATAAACAACAGTGCTTTAGAACGTGTCCCCAAGCTATTACTACCAGTATAGAGATATATGGTCATTTGATAAACTACAGTGCTTTAGAACGTGTCCCCCAGCTATGACCACCTGTATAAAGATATATGGTCATTTGATAAACTACAGTGCTTTAGAACGTGTACCCAGCTATGACTACCAGTATAAAGATATATGGTCATTTGATAAACTACAGTGCTTTAGAACGTGTCCCCCAGCTATGACTACCAGTATAAAGATATATGGTCATTTGATAAACTACAGTGCTTTAGAACGTGTCCCCCAGCTATGACCACCAGTATAGAGATATATGGTCATTTGATAAACTACAGTGCTTTAGAACGTGTCCCCCAGCTATGACCACCTGTATAGAGATATATGGTCATTTGATAAACTACAGTGCTTTAGAACGTGTCCCCCAGCCATGACCACCTGTATAAAGATATATGGTCATTTGATAAACTACAGTGCTTTAGAACGTGACCCCGAGCTATGACTACCTGTATAAAGATATATGGTCATTTGATAAACTACAGTGCTTTAGAGCGTGTCCCCCAGCTATGATCACCAGCATAAAGATATATGGTCATTTGATAAACTACAGTGCTTTAGAACGTGTAACCCAGCTATGATCACCAGCATAAAGATATATGGTCATTTGATAAACTACAGTGCTTTAGAACGTGTCCCCCAGCTATGAACACCAGTATAGAGATATTGTTGTGGGCTAGCCCTGGCCCTACGTGTATTACAGTTCTGGCGCGGACTTTAGGCTGGCATCCGGGTGATAAGTCACAAACGATAATAACCGTTAAAATATTTATTCAGTTTACTATGTTAACATCAACAAGAAAACATGCATGGTAAAACCGTCGTTTTGAGAAAGGCTAAAATGTTGTTATTGTTTATGACTAAAACAGTTTTATTTCCCTGTCAATCAAACACTAAAACAGTCAGCCATCAAGCGCCTTAAATTGATAAAATGTTAATAAAACTTTAGCAAAATCTTATAAATTACTTAAACGTTGTAAAACGGTTCCACTTATTATTTAACTAATGTTCTTTAATATTTCTTGATTCTTTTATGCTATAATTACTTTAAAAAAAAATGCCGAGATGTTAAACGCAGGCTTCCGCCACGAAAGAAAACTGGAGAACTCCTGAGCAAAAATCTACGCTCCTTATATATGCGTGATGCAGACTACTGCATCGACTCGTAGATCGACACCAAAAAAGCGCATCGACTACAGCTGATCGATCTAGGAAAATGCGATCGATCGCCTAAAATTGAATCGACTAGTAAAACTTTGATCGGTCTAAAAATAGAACCGCTGAAAATATGGCGATTAAGATAGTTATGCTAGAATATACATTTTCGCCTTAAGTTTTCAGGGCTAAAGCAAAGCAAAATAACAATACAAGGTAAAATTATCAACCTCTAGAGTTTAAACTTCGCGGTTATAGCAACCTTGGTAAAAGGATGTGACGTAAATGTCAAAAATCAATGAAACAAGATGGCTGACTGACTATGATATTGCAATAAGTTGCTATGAAACAGACAAAATTACGTGATATTCCTCATGTTTTTAAAGTAAGAAGCTTATGAAATGAAGTCATATAAGTCTGTTACACAATATAGCTAAGTTGCTTGCATGTTCTAAATCGGAATATACGTTGGATTAGCAGGAAACAGTAAACGAAATGCCGGGTGGGGTAATTCTACAAAGTAAACTCGTGTCTATAATTGGGTTTAAAATTAAGTTACCCCATCACGGACAACAACAAATTTGACATGACAACTGTGAGTACTTTGATAATAACACTTTCTCTTAATATAAATGTACAGTCAGTGTCACAACACCGGGGCACATCATCATATGGTCATTTGATAAACTACAGTGCTTTAGAACGTGTCCCCCAGCTATGACCACCAGTATAGAGATATATGGTCATTTGATAAACTACAGTGCTTTAGAACGTGTCCCCAAGCTATTACTACCAGTATAGAGATATATGGTCATTTGATAAACTACAGTGCTTTAGAACGTGTTCCCCAGCTATGATCACCAGTATAGAGATATATGGTCATTTGATAAACTACAGTGCTTTAGAACGTGTCCCCGAGCTATTACTACCAGTATAAAGATATATGGCCATTTGATAAACTACAGTGCTTTAGAATGTGTCCCCCAGCTATGATCACCAGTATAAAGATATATGGTCATTTGATAAACTACAGTGCTTTAGAATGTGTCCCCGAGCTATGACTACCTGTATAAAGATATATGGTCATTTGATAAACTACAGTGCTTTAGAACGTGTCCCCCAGCTATGATCACCTGTATAAAGATATATGGTCATTTGATAAACTACAGTGCTTTAGAACGTGTCCCCCAGCTATGACCACCAGTATAAAGATATATGGTCATTTGATAAACTACAGTGCTTTAGAACGTGTAACCCAGCTATGATCACCAGCATAAAGATATATGGTCATTTGATAAACTACAGTGCTTTAGAACGTGTCCCCCAGCTATGACCACCAGCATAGAGATATATGGTCATTTGATAAACTACAGTGCTTTAGAACGTGTCCCCGAGCTATTACTACCAGTATAAAGATATATGGCCATTTGATAAACTACAGTGCTTTAGAACGTGTTCCCCAGCTATGATCACCAGTATAGAGATATATGGTCATTTGATAAACTACAGTGCTTTAGAATGTGTCCCCGAGCTATTACTACCAGTATAAAGATATATGGTCATTTGATAAACTACAGTGCTTTAGAATGTGTCCCCCAGCTATGATCACCAGTATAAAGATATATGGTCATTTGATAAACTACAGTGCTTTAGAATGTGTCCCCGAGCTATGACTACCTGTATAAAGATATATGGTCATTTGATAAACTACAGTGCTTTAGAAAGTGTCCCCCAGCTATGATCACCTGTATAAAGATATATGGTCATTTGATAAACTACAGTGCTTTAGAACGTGTCCCCCAGCTATGACCACCAGTATAAAGACATATGGTCATTTGATAAACTACAGTGCTTTAGAGCGATTCCCCCAGCTATGACCACCAGTATAAAGATATATGGTCAACTGTTAAAGTACAGTGCTTTAGAACGTGTCCCCCAGATATATGGTCATTTGATAAATTACAGTGCTTTTGAACGTGTTCCAAAGCAATGATTGCTACAGTCATATGATTTACAGTCAAAATACTTCAAAACGTAATGGATGTCTTAAATTTCAGTGTCAAAGTTGGATGCTTTTCATGATGAACATAAATAAAGGATTGATAGGTATTAAAATTAAAGGCATGGACCTTTGTTTACACCTTCTAAAATACTAGGCACAATAATGCGATTATAGGGAACTTTCGCCTATTCAAAAACCGTTAAAGACTCAGAAGCAGCTGTTTATATGGAGTACTAAAATACTAAATTATACTGTATTAGCCAAATCTAAATCAAAGATAAAGTACAGTGTTGATCTTCCTTTATTTCTTAATTGTTTGATTTACCCAAATTATTTCATAAAATAATCATGGGAAAATGTGGCAACTACTTACATTATTATTTTATATAAACACAATCAAAATTGAGTTCATTTTGACAAGAGAAATTTATGATAAACATTGTCAACCTTAATACTTTGCTGCAAAGGCAAATTTTTCTATTTACACAAATATCTATGACGTAAATAGACCATCCAAGCACCTGCTGAAATCCGTACTGTCGTTTATCTGGCAATACTACAATCCGTACTGTACCTTAGGCTAACCTTCTGAAAGTAGTGTTGCCATGGCCTCCATTTTAAATGGCTTATTTCAATCCAAGGGAAGTAACACGTTTATATTTATCGCAAGGATACAGACTGACTTCATATAAAACACTTCGTATCGCTATTCAAACCGACTACGTAGATTTTGTAGATTTAATTCTTATATCAATATGTAGGCGATATCAGAAACCCAGAAATATCTTACATTTTCCGGGAAATTAAAGCAATGCATTGTGGTAAATGGTGCAATGCATTGTGGTACTCGCTGGGCATGCGCACTTAAAACAAAGGGAGACAACACAGTGTCCACTCATTTCAAGGGCATTAATTCATCTAGCAACCATAGAATGGGCAGAACAGAGGCCGGATTCCGTGGTAACGGTAGACCGTAGAAGCAAAATTTACGCTTTGTATATTAAACTTGAGCGCGTTTAGTAGAAACAATGAATAAAATTAAGAACTAGAAATTACAGTTCAGTTCACCTTTAAAGTTGCTGTGTGTTCTGTAGTATAATGACAATGTGTCTATAAGGTCATTCCAAATTGAAATTTCGTTTAGGGCTTCAAAAAGTAGCATGGCGTTTCCCTCATTGAGATATATCAACCATATTTGTTTTTAATACCCGAAAACTCTTAATAGTTATTAAGAAGGTTGACGATTCGTAGAATATCAGTCAAAGCAAAAAAGCAAAAACTTGTGTGTGGGGAAGGGGGTGGGAGGATTGGCTTGGGAGTTGTAAATTGTATGCTAGATATTCTGTAAGATATAAGGTTGAATACATAACTGATATCGGAGGTTTTACGAAGAAAATGGTTTGCGAAAAAGCCAAGTTCTATATCAATGCATTAATATTTTAAATCATACTCATTCGATTCCGCATTATTATTTATGTTTGGGCAAGAATTAACCAAATCTTTGGTATAATCGGGTTATATTTCTTAGAATTAATCAATAAAATATTATTTCATTTTTTGAAATGATATAAAGGTGTAATGTGTACATGCATTTATAAATGTTTAAACCTAAAGATCGTTGTAACGTGCCGTCTTTGAAGTAGCAAGGCGCCTGCTTCTTTAAAGATGGCACGTCGGTGAATCGCTGAAAGAAATCAATTTGCACGTGCACTAAATCTCTAACACTAATTCCATAGACATCTCTGGTCAGCGATTCACCGACAAAAGCCATTTTTAGATAGTAACAGTAATAGTTATGTATACATGCATGTTTACATAAAATAATATTCTTCAGTACATTTTAATACAATAGTGACTGATATAAAAAAAATATTGGAGTCATTTTTTGAGTGGGTACCTGATTGTCACAATGGGTCTTTAACTCAATTTATTATCATTATTATTATTATTATTATTATTATTATTATTATTATTATTATTATTATTAGCTCGACTATTCGAAGAATAGGTGGGCTATACTACTCGCACCGGCGTCGGCGTCGGCGTCCGGTTAAAGTTTTAGGGCAAGTTAGGATTTTCACTTACAAGTCCAATACCCTTTATTCAATTGACTTAATACTTCACATAGTTGTTCAGGGCCACTACATGATGAGGTTAGATAACTCCATATTATTCTTTACACAGATTATGGCCCCTGATTGACTATGGAACTTAGGTTAAAGTTTTAGGGCAGGTTGGGATATCTATTAATAACTTCTATACCCTTTGTTCAATTGACTTAATTTTTCACACAGTTGTTCAGGACCATCACACAATGAGGTTACATAACTCCATATTATCCTTAATACAGTTATGGCCCCTGATTGACTTGGGTTAAAGTTTTAGGGCAGGTTAACGTTTCAGGGCAAGTTGGGATTTTCACTTAAAACTCCAATACCATTCATTCAATTGACTAAAAACTTCACACAGTTGTTCATGTGCATTTATTATGGAATTTCACTCGGTGTTCGTGTTGTTATGTTTCCCAAATTCATTCATTTTTGCCTTTTTACTTTTTATTGGCTCTGAAATTACTCGGAATAAGTATTACTTTCCTCCCTTTTTAATTGGTTATTTTTGTTTTGTGTTTTATTACTTTAGTCCTTAGTTTTTCTTGAGCTGTCTTACTCAAGTATTATCAAGTATTACGTCGGTCGTGCGTTTTTAAATTTAGTTACTCGAATATGACCTTGATCAATCGTTTCTTTTCTTAAATTATACCACCTTTGACATCTTCTTGTGGATGTTGTTTCATTTAAACTACTTTTTTCATTCACAAGTAACCCTTTTGCTGTTTCCGCTTTGACGTGTATTAAGGTCGATCAATTACTGACTTTCTTCCATATTGAATCTTAAAAAGTTTAATGAAGAAATTATATCAAAGCAATACATTTTGAATATTTATGATACAGTAACCCATTCATTAACATTTTTGTATCATAGTGAAGCAGAGTGCAGTTTTCGTTTGAATTAACATACACCACAGGTTTAAAGTACGCTGTTTGGTATTTGTGTATATGAAACTCTTAATATCTCTTCATTTTAATAGAATTATGTTTATGATGAAGAACACCGTTTGGGAACTATATTTCAACGATCACAACCAATCACGCTACCGTTTCTCCTGCCGCAGCACTGCCGCTGTCGCTATTGCTACCATTAAACCAACCACTACCGCAACTTCCACGACCAAGACCGCTATCCCTATTTAGCGACCACGACCGCTACTGCTACTAAACAAGTACCAGTATCAATACTGTTACAACCACAATCACTACCACCACCACTATAAATACCTCTTACCACTTACAAATACTTGTACAACAGCAGCGTCTGCTGCTACTTGCACAACCAAGACAACTATCAATATTACTAACACTACCGCTACAATTCTTGTTCTTCTTCTTCTTCTTCTTCTTGTTCTTCTTCTTCTTCTTCTTCTTCTTGTTCTTCTTCTTGTTCTTGTTCTTGTTCTTCTTCTTCTTCTTCTTCTTCTTCTTCTTCTTCTTCTTCTTCTTCTTCTTCTTCTTCTTCTTCTATAGTCATTATGCAATTTATCAAACGAAAAGGTTTTTTTTTTTGGGGGGGGGGGGTGCGCTTATACGCCCTTTGAACACATGATCCTTTTGAACGATACAAAATTGATATCGAATAAGGTAATTTTTCCAGTTTGATTGCAGATTTTATTCTGGAGTGCACTTTAAATATCATATAGAGATTGATTGTGATATTTCATATTACCTTGATTTTATTAAACATATTCGCTAAATATATGTTTAAAATAAAATTATAAATAGTGGTACAATTATTAACAATTAAGTAACCAATTAATCTTGACTTGAAAAAAAATAATACAGGGGATTACATGTATGGTAAAAGAACTTTAAAGGAAACAATTACCGATCTTTATTTAATTTTCACTTTAAAAAGTGTTCACGATATAAAAAGCAATGCATTTTCAATATCTATGATACAGCAACATATTTCATAACCATTATGAATCAAACTGCAGTTTTCGGTTGACCTCACATGCATTGCAAATTTAAATATACTGTTTAAAGTAGCCATAACACTTAACAAAACATAAATCGAGCAATTCGGATGTATGAATATGTTTATGTATATGATCATGCTTTTCATTTAGCATTGTTCAAATTATTGAAATTGTAAAAGTCATAAGCTTAATCTTAAATTTCTCTTTCAGCAATGTGTATTTTTTTTGTAAATTATACTTTCACGACCGCTACAACTACCGCTACCGCTGTCCCTACCGCTGCGTCCGCCGCTGCCGCTATACTCTACCTACTCCTATAAATTGACTTTCTTAAAACAAAACGAAAATGATATGTGTAAATTGCTAAAATTTTACAGATTCAGTTTATTTTACATGAGAGAAAAATTGTAAACAAATATAATTACGGAGTGATATAAATTTTAACATATAAAATAAGACAAATGTATAACACAATGAAAATCGTACAGAAAACAAACATAGAGTTGATAAAAACGATGGATCCGCCCCTGAAATATGTTAAGCGGTGTTATTATAACATCAAAGGGTAATTGATATGCTGGGGTTTTCCCTGTTCTTTCGATATGATATTACAGAAAGCTTTTATTTATGCCAAACAAAAATAATATTGCGGTTTCGGTTATCCGTCATACAGTATATTTCTAGCGCTCGCATTTTTTAATATTGAAAAGAGAAACTAACATCAGTTTTCTCACCTAAACCAAAAGCCGACCTCGTATTAGCTGCAATAATTGATTAACCTTACAGTTGAGATTGTTCGGGTAGGCTAAATGTAATGAATAAATTAAATCATGAGTATACACAAAACTGCCCGAAACCCGCAAATACGTATGTGCATTATTTTGCTACATGCTCACCATTATTTTGAAAATAGTATGCCCAACTGGATATAATTAACAACATCAAAAGTCACTGCAAATTAAAAACTCAGCAAAGCAAACCCATTTCCCGGTCATCAGAAAGTTGCAATTCGCCTGTGCCTCAGTTCGTTCACTCTCCCCCCAGAAATACAAAATAATCCACATGATTTCTGACGGCAGTGGCAGTGACAACTAAAAACCTGCTTATTCTTATATAATCAGCTGATACTTTGAAACATTAATGCTTTGTATTTCATTTCTATAAATTTGGCATAAACACATTTTATAAGTTTATCATTAAAAAACTATTTACGTATAAATGCGCAACGCAATTGTTTTTAAACTTTTGTTAGCACTTTCAAAAACAGTATAAGATCAGTATGTACGTTTTTGTTAATTGTTTAAATTAGTGTGTTTATAGAATAAGATGCAATGAATTACTGTGTACAATTTAGACCTTTTTAGTTCTACCATGCACTTCAATAATATAGTTATGCGGTCAAAATATCGGGCACTTCGCATCGCCTCTCTTGAATTATGAGTTTGGTTGCTCACTCGATATCTCACCGACACAAACAGTTATAGTCAAAATAATAACGATAAACACCATTTAATAATGTTCAAAGAGAAGGCCTACCTTCCTACCTACATGCCTGCCTGCCTGCCTGCATATCTGCCTGCCAGCCTGTCTGTCTGTCTGTCTGTTTGCCTCCTGCCTGCCTGCCTGTCTACTCGAATGCCTACCACGAATAACAATATTAATTTTGTTTGTCCTTAAAAGATATATTAATGAAAAATGAATCACTTTGTACATGAATTGATTTCACATTCATTTTACACGCATGATAGTATAATAAAACAGTTTGCTATTGTTATTTGACACCTCACCCTTCTGAATAACAGGTGTTTTTCTTGCTTGCTTTACATATAATCAACTGATGCAGCAGATAAACCTTCTGTATTTTATTACTATCTGCAAACTTCAAGGCCTAGAAAATGTTTAAAGTTAAAGGCAATGAAAAAGTAATTTTATAATGAAACCGAAATGTGAATACGTAAAAGCGAAGGATCACTTCGTTAAAACGAAAGAAAAATAGTATCTCTACCAAAACAATATGTGTGCTTAAGTATTTTCAGGATTTCTGTAATATGAACGTTCGTGTGCATCATTTTCATTTTAATTATCAATTGTTAAGTAGTCTTTACTGTTATGCATACATTTCCCATTTTTATGTTACATTGCGAATACTGAATTGTGAATGAAATGTAAGAATATATTGGAGCAACTAGAAATTTATGAAGAGAAGAATGGGATTGGTAGAGTTCTGCAAATCAAGAATTTATGAAACATATTACGTGTATACGTGAATACTTAAAATTCATTTACAACTTAACGATTCTAAATTCATCATAACAAAGGCGTGCAAATACATTAAATTTATACAGTGATAAATTTCATAAACTGACATCTTATATAAAGGAATGAAGGTCGAGCATTCTTCTCGCAAGCTGTTTAATATCGAATATCAAGAGTTTTGTTATGCAATTGAATACAATTCATGGCGAAAAGATGACGCAAATGACATTTTATTCTGCATTATCAGCTGTTCTGATCGCTCATTGACTACAAAATGAAATTGTCAAAACCTTTGGCAAAATATGCTGCACTGAAAATGAGAAAGAACGCATCATCCACGTGAGGCGTAACTTTTATTTCGGCATCTTTCATATCAACCGTCAAAGACGGTAAAATCCAACAGTCAAATGGTAATTGACATGACACATTGGTGTATATAACCGATTACAGCGCAAAACTCGCTAGAAAACAGCATAACGTTTATTGACATGACACATTGGTGTTAATGGTCGATTACAAGACAAAGCTCGCCAGAAAGAAAAACAGCTATATGTTTATTGACATGACACATTGGTGTATATCACTGATTACAGCTCAAAGCTCGCCAGAAAACAACAACAACAGCTTAACGTGTATTGACATGACACATTGGTGTAATGAACCGATAACAGCACAAAGCTCGCCAGAAAACAACAACAACAGCTTAACGTGTATTGACATGACACATTGGTGTTGATAACCGATTACAGCACGAAGCTCGCTAGAAGAAAAAACAGCTAAACGTTTATTGACATGACACATTGGTGTATATCACTGATTACAGCTCAAAGATTGCCAGAAAACAACAACAACAGCTTAACGTGTATTGACATGACACATTGGTGTAATGAACCGATAACAGCACAAAGCTCGCCAGAAAGAAAAAAAAAACCCAGCTAAACGTGTATTGACATGACACATTGGTGTATTTTATCCATTACAGCTCAACACTCGCCAGAAAATACAGATTAACGTTTATAAACATGACACTGTGATGTATATAACCGATTACAGCTCAAAGCTCGCTAGATGAAAAAACAGCTAAACATTTATTGACATGACACATTGGTGTATATAACCGATAACAGCACAAAGCTCTCCAGAAAGAAAAACCAGCTAAACGTTTATTGACATGACACATTGGTGTATATAGCCGATTACAGCTCAAAGCTCGCCAGAAAGGAAAACAGCTAAACGTTTATTGACATGACATATTGGTGTATATCACTGATTACAGCTCAAAGCTCGCCAGAAAAAAACAACAGCTACACGTTTATTGACATGACACATTGGTGTATATAACCGATTACAGCTCAAAGCTTGCCAGAAAAAACAACAGCTACACGTTTATTGACATGACACATTGGTTAATACAACCGATTACGGCTCGAAGCTTGCCAGAAAGAAAAACAGCTACACGTTTATTGACATGACACATTGGTGTTTATAGCCGATTACAGCTCAAAGCTTGCCAGAAAAAAAAAACCAACAGCTTAACGTGTATTGACATGACACATTGGTGTAATGAACCGATAACAGCACAAAGCTCGCCAGAAAGAAAAAAAACAGCTAAACGTTTATTGACATGATATATTTGTGTATTTAACCGATAACAGCACAAAGCTCGCTAGAAAAAACAGCAGTAACACGTTTATTGACATGACAAATTGATGTTGATAACCGATCCCTGCTTGAGGCTAGGCAAAACAAACAGCCAAACCTTCGTTTTCAATAATACTTTTAACACTACAGGGACAAGAAAGACCAATACTCGAAAATTCAAAAACCAACCCTGTTTAGAAGCACATGACAAGGGCTCTAAACGACAATGTTCTAGATACACGCTTAATTACTTTGAACGTATAAAATGAGTTTTATTCACTCATATAACCATTTAACATGACTTTATATTTTACAGCTCGTCTTCAATTAAAGTGAATATCATAACCCTCAGATTGAACTTCCCTCCAACTGTAGAAATCTTCACATCTTCTAAAAGGAAACCGCTCTAGTATGAAGCTTTCTAATTGTTAATATTAAAGACACATCTTTAATTTGCTATCAAAACATTACCTTCCATTTCGTTACATAGAGTATAATTAAAAACAACATTAAAACTCTGAGATAATCTTAAACCATATTCGATGTTAATGATGATTCAAGCAAAGTAGCTGATTTGGATTTGCGAATGCGCGATCATGGTTGAGAGTTCAGAACCGTTTGAAATGCGGCCTTCTTGAATGTATATGGATCTAATTTTGTGACCTAATGGAAATATTTCAAGCTAGGCAAAACCAAATGATAACTTCAATATTTAAATGGATGTACAGGTATAAAGTTAATAAAACCCAATCCTTGAAACATGCATTGTGCTCGTGCATCACGCGGCCAGGCATCATGTTGCTGAGAAACACATTCCTACGCGTCAACCTCCCACCTACCATGCTTCAATGGCTTTCATGAGTCCCTTCATGAGTCATGTGACTAAATAACATGTTTCCATGGTTTGTCCCTCAAGGAGCAATGTGACTATTCTCCGTGTGTTTATGTCATTTATATGTCATATTCACATGCGCCTTATCAGCTGCATTTCCCAGTGTGGCGTAAGTTCTTGTTATTCAGAAGTTTTCCTATTGTATTCCGAGGATCAATATTAACAAACTTAACGTTAGTAAAGATGTATATTAGTATTTTATATATTAACGGAGGATATAACATATACCTTTGTCATAACATTGTCCATTTAAATAAAAAACGATTAAGGTTCGTACTTTGTCTTCTTTTGTTTTGCGCTTAATATGTTTCGCGTAATCCTGTAAGAACATGTTTCTTAAGAAAACAAACGTCGGATTTCTTTTCATTATTGTGTGGGCCAAATCATGTATGTTAACATTGAAACACATGGCACGCAAGTTGATTAAAACATTTCATTTTGTATTTAAGCTATGTTCAAACAAATATATATATAAAGGCACCCATGACCGAACGATCTGTAATGATTTAATGGTATCTGTATATTTATTTATTTCAAACATTTCATTTCTCTGTAAATTGATGATTTTTATAAAATATCTTATACATAATTACATTCATAATGATTTTTGTATGGCATAGACAATGCACCTTCAATCAAAACACGTTTATGAATGATTTAATCATTGAGACCCATATTTGGGTCAGGAAGGATAAGTTACATATGTTTTTGATGAAGAAAAACCACATTACTCGTTTCACTTACAATGACAAAGTAGTGATCCGTATGATGTGATTCACATTACTTTGACGAAATGCGAAAACAAGATAAATAATGAAACATTACCTCTTTTTTTACTACCATACACCAAGTAAATGAAGGATTGTCCATTTTGTCAAGTGTATGTATATATATATATATAAACGATCGGCAGATGAGTTTAATGAAAACTATGATGTTTGTTTTGTACTTCATGTAAAGAAATTCACATAACATTAACACACCTGAATCAACTTACATTTAATACCTTATTTTTCTGTATATAAATTTCAAGAACAAAACAGTAAGTAAAACTTAAGACCGTAGAGAGCAGACGACAAAATCTCCGTACACCGTAAAGCAAACCAATCCTTAAAATATTTAATAGCGCGCGCTTTTGCTATAATGGTAAATCTTAAGGGGGTTCATGTAAGCTTTTTTTGTTTAAAAGATAAGCATATATTTTTACAATGGGTTTGGTCAGAATTCTCGAAATATTCAAAAATATTATACTGCTTTTGATCGGCTCTCAGTAATAGTTACTGCAGCAACTACCCGAGATATCAAAATTGTACATGAATGTTGGACTATTTCAGAAATGAGTGGGTAATGATGTGCCATGTTGTAAGGGAAACGGTCAATAACTAGTTAGTGTGTGAGTACGCCAACAAAGTTTTTTTTTTGTAATCGCACTAAAGTCAGTACACGAATAGGCACCGACTACTGATTACCAATCTAAAATGGGAGTTGATGTATATACGAAAACAATTAAGGCTCTCTCAAAAATGCTACAACTGTAAACAGCGACTTCTTGATTAAACTCAATAGTTAAATGCACATACATCATTGCTTATAAGCCACCATTAATAAGCTGTTACGAGCTAAATGTTTCTCTATATAGCATTGAGCGCAAACACAATATATCTGCTTAATGTCATGTAGAACATATCGCTTTCACAGAATGTGACATTGGCAGCACGTGTAACGGAATTTTTCACCAATCGCATGTACACATGGAGTTGTCAGTTACAGAATGAAAAGACGATGGAAATATTCTTTCTTCCGTTTGAGGTTACCGCCCGCATATGCGTTCTCAGTTAAGACACTACTATATTTCTAATGGTCAGAAAGTATAGCACTTTGCATATTCACAAGTATTTGTTTTATCAAGTTTCCTCAAGTTAATGCATACTTTGATACGAATTACGTTTGCGTTTTTTTCTTTATTTAGGATTGTTGTAAAAAGAGTGAAGTTTGTGCATGTAAACTTGTTTAAACCCCCAGTAAATTTACATTTTACTGACCGTTCCAACGCGTAACCTTACAATCCTTGATAAACATACCTAGTGTTTTAATATAGTATATATGCACTGAGCTGTTTGTGGAGGTTTGTGCTGTTCTTCCATGTTAATTGTGGTGTTTACCCAGTGCCATTTAACCGGATTTATGTTTAAACTTTTGGCTACTGGGCTTGTTTCTGTAGAAACTTTCTAAATATTTTCAATGGCGGACCCAGGATTTGACGTTATAGGGGGTGTAACTTTGGGTGCAAGCAAGCATTGGGTGCACCCCCACCCCGGATCCGCTAGTGATTTATCTTATTATTTTACCCAATCGAATTCAACAGCTCGGATATATAATTTGTACTTTTTCCGCGTACTTCATATCTTCATGATTTTAAACATTACAAATGTTATCAATAGTCAGTTCCATTATCTTCTTGAAATAACACTGCTTTGTTGTACTCGTTTTCTCGATGGAGTGTTGATACTAACGCTACTGCGATCCAAGCATCTTAAAATAAGTCCTATATTTAAAGCGTGCATGAAATTATTACCAAAACGCACAGCAACTTACAAGTAAACGCATTTAATATTATTAATAATATTAAGTAGACAACCATAGAAAAGACAACAAAGGAATGTGATATTTAAAGTTCTGTGGAGTTGAATATTCTCTCCATGAATAAATAAAACAGCTTTCTACTAAGATTACTTAAAATTTATTTACAATTTACCTGTTCGTGCAATAATATATAAATACTTTATTTCAACAACCTCAAAAGAGAATACATATTTAGTGGGAATAAAACGATTACAAATTAATCAAATGAAAGGCGTAAAGAAACAAATTACACTGACAACATTAATAGATACACGATTTGTAATATAATACACACTATTATTTTAATAAGATATTAATTTCGAACACTCTCATTGAAAAACTGTGTCAATATATATCAAATATATACAACAGCGATTTTTGTAATATGGTTGAATATATTTAATTAGGCTTGTCGCACTGCAATACAAGTTTCAAGGTTTTCTGAACGCTCTTTGACAACAAAATTAAAAGTCAAACCTTCAACTCAATATGCTAAACTGAAAATGGCAGAGCACACATCGTCCACGTGAGGCGTAACTTTTATTTCGTCATCTTTCATTTCAATCTTCACTCGAACATTCTTGTTGAACAGTTGTCGCACGCAAGCAGGCATGGACTCTTCCGGAATTTGCTCAAGAAAAAGCAATACAACAGGCTTCTTTAATATAATGGCATACTCAAGCTCATTTTTACAAAATACGCTTTCACAGAAGGCATTTGACACAGCCGCCAAAATAACTGCTGTGTCATTAAAACATTTATTCACTTCGTCCATTATGCCGTATCCGGGACGAAAGTGTCTATCTCCTATGCCGACAAACTTCAAACCTTCACCTTCAACATCTCCTACATTCGTCTTAAAAGCATCCGTTAATAAAGGCCATAGGAACTCCAGCACAATCTCTGAATCACTGTCGCTGTAGATAAGAAACGACAAAAACCGAAGTTTAAAAAAACCGTTCTTGAGCTGTGTGAGGACACTTCCAGCATTCCTTTTAGTTCTGCGTCTGTTTAACATATGCTTTCCCAATTTAGCACACATAAAAGCTACACATAAAGTAGCAAATGTTATGCTGGATATGATTATATATTTGATTTTAACATTGCAGTCGTTTTCAAGTTTTGCATATGTAGCTTTGTTTATTTGCATTTGTACTCCTTCAAACTGACAAATTAAGTTCTGATGAAAAACTAACTCTGAGGTCAGCACCCAGTTGACGAAAGTGCGACTGTTACATCTGCAATGAAAAGGATTTGAATCAATGTGTAATTGCAAGGATCCATTACTTTTGTCGTTGATTTCCTCAAACCAACGAATGCTCTTGTCGTTGAACGCGTCAATATCATTCTTGGCTAGATCAATAATTCTACACGGAATTAAAACTGTTTGGTAGAACTGCATCAAATTATTATCCCTTAGGTAAATCTCTTGTAAATGTATGTTATAGTCAAACATTGTCTTTGGAACGTACGATAGCTTATTAAATGAAATATCCACCACTTGTAGATTGTGCACATGTTTAAACATTTCAGTAAACTGATCCGGGTGGCTATTGAGCATTATATGCAGATTATTGTGCGCAAGTAAAAGAGTAGAAAGTTTTTGATCCAAAAAATGTGGTAGACAGAAATATTCAATTTCATTATATTGAAGATCCAAACTTTGTAACACAAATGTAATGTTGGTTTCAATTTCGAACAATATCCTTTTAATAGAGTTCCTCTGTAAGGAAATTGTTTTAAGAGAAAACGTAAAGTTTTTTGATGGAATAGATAAGTTAATATTAAAAGGTAGACTTCCATTCAGTCCGTTAAAGATATCGTTTGCTATGATTGTTTCCAAATGCCGTACTCGTTTTAACATCCAAACAATTTCTTTACCCTGAACTTTGCAGTTTCTTTTCTCCAACTCTCGTTTACATTCAACATTTTTCCAGCCGTTTATTAAAACTGAAACCTGACTACCTGAAATATCTACCTTGCGAAGTGCCCTGTAATTCGTATCACTTGTCTTGTCTCCAGGATACTTTTCAAATACTTGGACTGATTTCAGAGATATATTTTCAAGATTATTGAAGATTATGTTGGCTGGGTCCAAGTCAAGAGCATGTATAAAATTCCTGTTAGCTTCTAAACAGGTCAGATTACGCCGACCAAGTGCAGTTAAAACACTATTATTTAAATTAATCTGAATGTGGTGATAACCTTGAATTGAGAATTGATTCATTAACAGTGTTTTCAAATTTGGGAAGGCCGTTTCCGTATTGAGTATCATACTAAAGTCATCGAATGAAAGTCGTTCATTGTTAGAAACATTTAATTCAACAACATTTTCCAATCCATTGAACGCTCCGTATTCCAGATGTTGTAAAGGGCAACCATGAATATGTATTCCAAGGGACTGTAAGCTGTTCAATATTTTAAATGTGTCGTTCGTGATAGACATATTATTCACATTTGATCTTTGCCACGAAATGTCTAAAGTCAGTATGTTTCCCCATGTTTGATTTTTAAAGGTTTCAGGAGACAAACCTTCATTGCAATTTAGATCTATTAGTTTAACATTAGTTATTCCATTTGGAATATACATTGGAATTCCATCTAAGCACTCCATGTAATGTCCGTAGCATATGCATCCACTCACTACACAGGTCTTTTCAATGTTTCTAAAACTGTCTTTTGCGCATTCGATTGATATTTTGAACAATAAAGTTACATTCAGAATTAACACAGCGCATTTCGAAATCAGATACAGACCCGTCATTTTGCCTTTGTATTTTATTATGAGAAGAGTTAAATGATAAGATGTAATTATATCCAATTTCAAGCGCACTGTTACGTTTGAGCGAAGGAGATCGCTACCGTCACGCACCAATTATTTTATACGAGCAATCATAGTTGTAGTAGTAGTATTAGAAGTAGTAGATGAAGAAGTAGTAGTAGCAGTAGTAGTAGTAGCAGCAGTAGTAGAAGTAGTAGCAGCAGCAGCAGCAGCGGCGGTGATGGTGGTAGTAGTAGTAGAAGTAGTAGTAGTATGAGTAGTAGTAGTAGTAGTAGAAGTAGTAATAGTAATAGCAGTAGCAGAAGAAGAAGCAGTAGCATTAGTTGAAGCAGTGGCGGTGGCGTTGTTGTTGTTGGTGGTGGTGGTAGTTGTAGTAGTAGTAGTAGTAGAAGAAGAAGAAAAAGAAGTAGTAGTAGTAGTAGTATGAGTAGTAGTAGTGATGGTGGTAGTGGTAGTGGTGGTGGTGGTGGTGGTGGTGGTGGTGGTGGTAGTAGTAGTAGTAGTAGTAGTAGTAGTAGTAATAGTAGTAGTAGTAGTAGTAGTAGTAGTAGTAGTAGTAGTAGTAGTAGTAGTAGTAGTAGTAGTAGTAGTAGTAGTAGTAGTAGTAGTAGTAGTAGTAGTAATAGTAGTAGTAGTAGTACTAGTTGTAGTCTTAGTAGTGGTAGTGTATGTGGTAGCGTTAGTGGTAGCAGTGGTGGTAGTGGAAGAATTGATAGTGGCAGTGGTAGTGTTATTGGTATTTTTATTATTATTAGTAGTAACAACGTTTGCTTGCGATCAGTCACGAGTCGTCAAAGCCTAATCTCTCCTACTAACATTTGTCTTTATCTCATTGAATGATGAGTGTTTGATTGTATTAAATATATTTCTCAAAAATAACAGTACAAACCACCTGTTAAACCTGGAAAGCCGACCACCACAATATTGAAATTTCCCGCGCTATCATCCTCGTTACCCAGGCTATTCAACACGTTTAACTTCATTAAGCGTGGGCGCCGACAAAGACGAGTGATTTGCATTTCAAAAATGTAATTTAATCAAACCGAGATAATTTAGATCAAATGATTTATCTAATATTTTAATGGAATGATTTTGAGATCAAATCCAGTACGATTAACAGCACAGACAGTCAAGTATAAATGTAATTTATTTTCTTTTAGATAGTGCCGTAATATATTCAAGAACTGATGACCTTATAATGTTACGTTATTTTCGTGTCGATGAATCAAGAGAAAACGTGATAATTTCTTCCAATGAAACGACAGAAATATGAAAATTTACGAATGTACATATTTATTATAACATCAAAACGAAATCGATATGACTGTGTGAATTGCTAAAGAACGACTAAAAATCTTTCTTTTTTGTCAAATCAAAGTATAAGCACATAAGATATAAGTGATATCAATTATAATCGATAAATGAAGTACAAGTGTAAAATACAAAAATGAACCGAAAACAAGGCATACAAAATATAAAAAACGCCCCTTTTATATGAACACTGCATCCGCCCCTGAAATGTGTTAAGCGGTGGCTTTACAACTTCAAAGGGTATTTTTGTATGATGGATTCTCCTTATTGTTTCCGTCTTTTTCGTGCACAATTTCTTATTTAGGTCAAACAAAATTAACAAACTGGTTTCAGTTACCCGGCCCTATATTCGGGATCGTTTATTTTTCTAAATATTCAACCGGTGTCATAATATCTATAAAATTTTATACAGTTTACTTGTTTTGCGTTACCATTTGACAATTTTTAAGTCAGAATGTATTTAAACAATATAACGATTAACAATAACTTTCCAAAGTAAACTGTTTTTCCTTTCTACCTAGCAAGTACCAGGAACCACAACAAAACATTAATAGATAGATATAAGGTGATAAGGAAAATGAAACTCTATGTACCGTAGGTGATTTCACATTTCATCTTACACCCGTTGGCGTATAAGAAATCGTTTGTCATTGATATTCGACACCTTTTATGCAATATTATCCTTATGAAACACAGAGTTTGCATACAATTTACTAATACAGGGGATAACCCTTTTGAAACCACAGTTCGAGTTTCAAAACTTGCCATGATAACTAAATGATACTCGTTCAAGTTGTATAGGTAAAAAGTTATCATTTTTGTCATATATTTTTAGCCGTTATATATTTGTATTTAAAGCTGAACTCTCACAGATTGACAGTTTCGACTTTTATTTCATTTTTTTGTCTTAGAATCAGCTTGTTTTGGCATCAATACATTCAATTCATTCATATCAGATAACTCACAAAAGAACATACCTCAATGGTTTTGAAAACTGACGAAAAACTCATCCTTTCTTAAAGCGTTAGAAACGCTTAAAGCCATAACACATCGATGTTCGAACGTTAATATGAAAAGCTGCAGTCTGATCTTTTGTCAGCAGTCTTGTGTCACTGGTTTGCAGACATTAACGAAACAATTGGCTATTTCCCAGAAAAAAAATAATAAAAAGTTGTCAAAACGGTTAATCTGTGAGAGTGCAGGATTAACATTTGCTTATAAAACATTCAAAACTTCAACATATCAGTATAATTAGCACAATTATCGATAACTTTGATATTCATCAAAAACATGTTCATTTCTAAATCAAACTATATAGACAGTATGTAAATAGGGTTTATATTTTGAATATTTGACTACTGCCCTCATCACTGAAGTTTTAATAGTAATGTTTTAGATTACATTGCTATTTTTATTGGTCATAAAGTATAATATATTTATTAGTAATTTAGAGAAGAAAAGGGTGAAAAAAATATGTGCTTACTGTTTCTGTGATAAATCTGTATTGGGAATTAGTCTTCTGTCGAGGTCATGAGAAACATAAGTCCTATCTCGTGTTACTCTTCAAGATATTTACGTCATGATAATGATTAATTCATGACGTCATCAAAATTGGGACGATTTTAAATATAAACATGTTATCTATATTTAACTGTATATGATGTGATTCTTACTGTATAATTCGTTTAGAATTTTGTAAACAATGAATTAATGAAAATGCTACTAGCAAGAATATTTTCAATTCAATATCAATAATATACTGGTTCATGCAATATTACACAAAAAACATAAAACATAAATATTTAACATCACCAAAAAATATAAATTAAGTCTTCATATTCATAAAAATCTAAATTCATCATCACAAAGGCGTACATAAACATGATACACAGATAACTTTCATAAATAACCATCTTGTTATATAGTATAAACCTTCATGATATAAATGGATGAAAGTCGCGCATTCAACCCTAAAACTGTTTCTTAGCAATATCGAGAACTGCGTGCTACGTTTAGTTTTTTTTTTTAATACGGTTGATTACGAGGGTTGTTTGGAAAGTTTTGAGACTGTGTCTATATTTCAAAACGTTTTTAATATAAATCAACAAACAATAAACAGCTGTGTATATAGACTATTCACGAATTTCCCTTTGATTTTTTTTTTATATAATTCCATAATAAGGAAGGAAATGGTTGTCAATAAAACCCATCAAGCGCTTCACGGAGCACTTTGAAATTGACGTTTTCTAAACAGTGTTCACATGTTATAAAGAAAACGTGACAGAAATGAAATTCAACACTTCAATAAAACTTTGAAGCTTTTCTGGTCGCAAAACAACAAAATGAAATGCTCAGCCTCCGACTCATTATGCTAAACTGAAAATGTCAGAGCACATGTCATTCACGTGAGGCGTAACCTCTCATTCATTCTTCACCCGAAACATTCTTGTTGAACAGTTGTCGCACGCCAGCAATAATGGACTCTTCCGAAAGATTCTCAATAAAGAGCAATACAACAGCCTTGTTTAATTTTATCGCATAATCAAGCTCATTTTTGCAAAATACGCTTTCACAGAAAGCATTTGATACTACCGCCAAAATGTTTGCTGTGTCATTAAAGCATCTATTCACTTCGTCCATTATGCCATTTCAAGGACGAACGTTTCTATCACCAATTCCGACAAACTTCAAACCTGCGCCCTTAACATCTCCTACATTCGTTTAACAAGTATCTGTTAAGAAAGGACATAGGTGTAACAGCACTAACCCTGAGTCACTATCGCTGTAGATAAGAAACGACAAGCATTTCATCTTGAAACAACCGTTCCTGAGCTGTTTGAGAACACTTCACGCTTTCGTTTTGGTCTTGTGTCTATCAATCAATCGTTTTCTTAATTTGACAAACATAAATGCTACACATAAAGTAGCAATTGGTAAAGTTGAGATTATGATATATTTGATGTTAACGCTGCAGTCGTTTTGTAGCTTTGCATAGGTTTCTTTGTTTATTGGCATTTGTTCCCCGTCTTACAGACAATTTAAGTTCTGATGAACAACACATTTTGAAGTAAGCAACCAGTGGACAAAATTGCGACTGCTATATCCACATTGTAACGGGTTGAATGTGTAACAGCAGTGACCCGTTACTTTTAACGTTGATTCTCTCAAACCAACGGATGTTCTTGTCGTTTAACACGTCAATGTCTAGGTCAATTATTCTGCAAGGAATTACAATTGTTTGATAAAACTGCTTCTAATAATAATAACTTAAGCAAATCTCGTGTAGATGGGTGTTATATTTCAACAATGCCTTTGAAATGTATGGCAACGTATTATACGAAATATCCACCACTTAGTAGGTTGCGCAAATATTTAAAATTTCAGTAAACTGATCCCGATTGGTTTCAAGCATAATATGCAGTTTGTTGTGTGCAAGTAAAAGAGTACAAGGCATTTAGTTTAATAAACGAGGAGAATCTAAATATTCCATGTCATTGTATCTGAGATCCAAATATTCAAGTAGGAATGTTATATTGGTTTTGATCTCATAATTAAACTAATAATAAATTTATTATCCTGAATAGTTAAATTTTTCAGGGAAACTGTACATCTTAATGAAGGGATAATTAACGTACAATTAACATTTTGTGTTGCACTAAGTTCGCTGAAAATCCTATCTGTGCATAAGTGGTGTCATTTTTCTCGTGATTTGGTATAACTGTTGAAAAAGGAATACGGCTTGATGAAAGATCAAGCGTTTGCGGTGACCCGTAAACCCTTTGGTCTGTCTCGTTTCCATTAGTAATTGATATACTTGCACATATCTTAATGACCTTTTTTCGAGACGATTAAATATAACGTTTGCAGGTTCCACGTCAAGTACATTAATAATATTGTCATTTGCTTCTAGATGGTTTAAGTTGCGTCTTCCAAGAGCAGCCCAAAACTCGTGTTTCCGAATCCTTTATTATTGAAACCATTCATTAAAAAAACTGTAACCTTGGAAATTAAGTCTTCGTTTCTTGTATTTTGTATAGTATATCAAATAAAAGTCTGTGACTGTAGGAAACAAAACAGCGCATTGGTGTTAAGGCCGATTCCTTAAAATCTTAATTGGCAAAGGCATTTAAATTTACCTAAAATTATTGAATTGATGTCACTTGTTTAATAGCCAGTTGTTGTAAAATGACGGGGACTTTTCATAGTACTCGCCGATATGTCCCATATGATGCCTGTATAGTGTATTGTCATCACATTCACACCTCTGGTGCTATGGGCAAATCGCTTTAAAAACAAGACAACACACTTTATACACAGCAATAGAGACAACAATGCTTCACCTTTTTATGTATCTTTTTACATCACCGACAGTCTTTCAGCGCTTTCTGCGCTTTGATTATATATCTTAAATGCTTCAACTACTTAAGTTTCGAACAAAAGCGCTTCATGATTTGAAATAAAAATACTTAAAAAAAACAGAACCATAATTAGCGCTACCTGAAGGTGAAAACACCTATATAATATATATTTAATCGTAAACGTACACATATTAGATACAATCCAAAATGAACAAGTTGATAGGACTTAATTCTTTATAATATTTCATAAATTGTGTGGAAGCTTTTGCAAAACGTTGTTTCCTTCATTCACAACAAAAGTTGACTCTGATTGAGTATTTTCGAGAAATGTTGCATTCATTCATTCATTCATCCATCCATCCATCCATCCATCCATCCATCCATCCATTCATCATCCATCCATCCATCCATCCATCCATCCATCCATCGATCCAATCCCATCCCATCCAATTCATCCATCCATCCATCCATCCATCCATCCATCCATCCATCCATCCATCCACATCCATCCATCCATCCATCCATCCATCCAACCATCCATTCATTCATTTATTCATTCATTCGCAAGGGAGATTTGAACACAAACTTGTATATATGAGCATATTTAAATATTCAAGAAGAAAAAGTTATTTCATGCATGAAGTAGCATTTGAATAATATATACACTTATACAATGGGTTCAAGTCAAACCCAATATTATTGACAAAGTAACATCAATTGTAAAACCATATAATATAAACATAATCATCTAACGCAATATATGCACAAATGCCAATGTTTCAGTATTATTTATTATTCATTATTGTATACATTGAATGTAACTTGAATATAACGAAAACTGTGCTTGCATAACAGCAATTGATTACAGTCTTCATTCTGTATGTAATTGCTCCCGACAACAAAATCTCTGAAAATAGTCGAATCATTTTAGCTAAGTCGGATCCGATATGTTGACCGAATACCATGTTAAGACCACAATAAAAACGTTCGCGTACTGCTGCTGCGTATGGACAAGCAAAAGCAATATGCTCGGTTTTGTCAATGAACACGCGTTTGCAAATTAAACACACAGTAAAGAGGGCTTAAGTAGAGTAAAGAGTAAAGCACGCAAGTTTTAAGTCCGAGCGATGATTTGCGGACTGTCACACAACACATGGCTCAATTTGTTTATGGAGATTTTTGAACGTCTTTCGTGCCATAGAGTTTGTTCTGTCTGTTTTACAGGTTTATGGATAGAGCTATTCCACCTCGTCTTCGAACGTGCTACATTATGCAAAATGAAATCGTTAAGGCTGTCTTGTACGCGTTAATTGCTTACCAAAGCGCATGTGTCAGGTATAAACCCAATCATTGGATTACTTGTTCGACGAATAAGAAATGTTATATATTTCCTTTTATGTCGCGTAAAACAATCGGAAGGCAACGCCATTATCTTTTGCAAAAAAGATAATTTGCGGATCTCGACTAAGCTTATGAGACGATATAGTCCCACAAATGACTCACACATGTCAGAACAAGTGTATTTATTAAGGCCTTTAATCATTTTAACAACATAATGTTGAGTTCTTTTGATAATATCGAGATCCGATGACTTGAGGTTATTCCAAATTTTCGCTTCCCTACAAAATAGTTGGAATAATATTTTTTGTATATATGTTTGTGGCAGTTAAGACCCTCGCCATGTAGTCTTTAACCTTTCATAGCATGAAATGAGTTTTTGCCCATTTTGCACCGTAAATACATGATGTAGACCACATCCCATATTTGGAGTTAACTATTATCCCTAAATGAGTGGACGATTCGATGTTACTAATCGACTGTCCGGCAAATGTTACGAATAATGGAACTGACAACGTTTTGTGGTGAACGACGAGCAACAAGATGTTGTAGCATTGATTTCATATATGTGAAGAACTGCGTAGTCTTGTTCGATATCAAGCATATGCTTGAAGACCGGAGGACGTCAAAGCAACCAGTGTAATGTCATTTGCGAGTGAAAGATTCCCTGCAGCAATTGAACAAACTTTGGCGCCATAGCCGGATTTTTTAATCGATTAAGCAAGTCGTTAATATGCACAAAATAATAGAAACCTGATAGAACGCCCCCCCCCCCCACATTAGCGAATAAAACTACGTACATTTAAAGAGTTAGTTTAAAGTTTAAACATATTTATTTTACAACGATTGTGAAACAAGTTATTACAACATTATATTAATCACTCTCGTTGGCCCGATTTTACGCGAGAGTGTGGTCTTGTGTTGTGTGGGAAACCGGAGAACCCGGAGAAAACCAACTTGTCCGGCTTGGTAACCACAAACCAAACTTACATGCGCCCGAGCCGGGAATCGAACCCGGGTCGCCTAGGTGAGAAGCGAGTGCACTAACCACTGCGCTAACCGGACAGCCAGAGTTTATAGAGTTGGACGTTGAACCAGACCACCTCACGTATGTTGTAAGGTTCTGGTAACCATTAAGTAGCGTTTTCGATAGCTTTGAATTTAAGATCTGAGTCGGGTCAGACAACATCAAAGGTGCCTTTCATATCTAACTGAGCTACATAAACATTGCTTCCTCTATCGAGATTATGCGTACTTACTTCCTGAAGATTAAAGACTGCAGATTTTGCTCGTTTAAATCTTTTAAATGAATCATCGCTTGGATAGCGCGGACGACCATTTCCATCCATTGTATACTTTCGTGTTGAGCAGTTAAATACAAATGTTTTATTTTATCAGTCCAGTAAGTTTTTAGTTTGTGTATCGGGTGTTTTGTTGGTTGATAATTGTCACATGTTGCTACTAGTACAGATACAATGGTCTTATTTAATATATTAATGTCTGGGAGTATATATAAATAACTTCTCATTTATAAACGCTTATTCTAACATTGTTTGATAAATGCAAATGTCGTCAGGTGTAAGTCTATCTCAAGTGACATGAGTTCGCAAATAATTTGTATCGATATCGTGAACGGAATTTCGACTTTGAGTATTTGCCGTAAGGGTCATGACAAATGGCAAGCGATCAGACGTTCGTATTTTACTCTTGCCAATGAATTCATACGACGTGACACGTATATATAAATCCGAGGTAACCATCATATGATCTACCATTGTTCGGTTGGTGACATAGATATAGTGAAGGTTAACAGGTATAAGGTTATAGCTTACTAGGATTCTGGTTAATGCCACAGATTTTAGGCTATAGTCGTATATTTTTGCATTAAAATCAACTGCAACTATAACATGGCCCTGGGCAAACGTCGTCTACGCAAAACACCCGGCGCGATGGTTTGGACGAGCGGCTATGGTAGCTGCTTTATCTCACACCTCAGTTAAAAAAAATAAGGTAAATTTGATTTATTTCGTTGGAACTCGTTTGTGCGTAGTGAAAATAAATGCGTATAGATTTGCAATTTCATGATTGACATGGATATGCGCGAAGTGATTTAGATTATGTTAATAGTCGAATCAGTCTTGAAATAGTTAAAGTGCAGTATTATTTCTTTAATGGTGCTTGAAACCTTTTTTATGGTGTCATTTGAAGCGAGAAATAATTATTTAGGATTCTAAATATTGTCACAAGACAAGGTTTCCATGATGCTTACAAACGACGGTCTTTAACAAGGGAGAAAACGAGAAAACCTTATTTTAGCACGAATAACCAAGTCAATTATAATCCTAATCCTTGGGTCATTGAGGCGGTAGACTGGTTGCGTGAAGGTAGAGATTGACCGACTCACCACAATGGCCACATCAATGAGCATTACTGTCTTAATAACATCAGCTCAAATACAATTACAATAAGCTAGTCATTTATTGTATCTAAACTGTGTGGATGATAAAAAACATTTGGCCATAAGTTAATTATTTCCGTTTTCTCAGGTTATAATATGTTGTAGTTGTTGTTGTTGTTGTTTCTCCACTATATTTTAAATAACGAGGTTTTATGTTTTTCTTCCTATATGTGTCTTAAATAATTGCTCTGAGCCTCATTGTTTTAGTATTAATATAATACTTTATACTATCGTTATTAGCATGTGTGTCTAATATATGTTGGGACTGTTCATGTCATCTTAACAGTTCATTTTATTTCCCTAGCCATTACATCTGTTATATTTCTTTATGAAAACAATATAGTCGTGAAATAACCTTTGTGAGCTTATGTTATCTGTATAATACTTTGCCGACTTTGAATAACACTTATGTGATCTTATCTTTTGTCATGAACAAAATATGCATATTAATGCCCTCATCACATTTGGCCACGTTCCCACTACGTCCTCAAAAATCTGACAGGACGCAAGTCATAAGAACGTAATGAGGAAGTTATAAGCACTTGGAAAGCGCGTGGTGCAATCTTCCTGGTCGTAGAAAGAACGTACAAAGAACGCGTTGAACATGATGTGTGCGTATTTAGAACGCATTGGACGTGGTTCGCGCGTGAAGATGCGCGCAGTAAGAACGTGTTTTGAACGTGTGAGACGCAGTGAATGCCTGGCAGGGACGCAATAAGGCCGTAGTATAAATTTGAGTAAATCTTTTTTTAAGAATTTGACCGCGTCCACGCTATGTTCGTCGAAATTGCCAGGACGTAGTGCGGTCTTCATGGTATTCGTCTAGTGTGATGGGGGTAGAAGGGCAATCGTCTTTAATCCGGAGTCTTTGGTAAAGTTAAAGTTTCTTTAAGAAGTATTTTTAATGTTTTATCAGTGCTAGAACATTTCTTAAATCTTACATTAAATAATTATGAGATGATTATATTTCAACCCTCTGTTGAAATTACTCTAGAAATGTTGTTTGATTAATAAGTGCACACGAACTCACTTTTAAACGTAAAACTGAAACACTTATTGCAACAATTCATCAATTCATCTGATGTTGATTTATATTTTACGGGACTTGGATACTATGATAACTGGACCAAAATATTTTAAAATCCTAACCAAACGTGAAAAAATATATTTTGTTTTAAAGTTTATCAAAATATTTAAATTGACTCTAGAATAAAATTGAAAAATTGAGTATGTTATCGTGATAAACTAAATAAGCATTGATGGTCGGTGTAATAGGTAAATTTTAGGTTGTTTTGTTTCACTGCAAGAAATTGGTGTCTTCATCAAATACCTTGTCACAAAAACACGAAAATAGAGCATGAGAATATAGCATATACATTATACATACTGGATGAAAAAACAAAATTGAATAAGCATACATTGTATATTTCCAAATACTTCTAAACACTAGTATGTGTTACATATAGATAAATGCAAACGGCACCTTACAGAATCATAATATATATACTAATGAAAATGCATAGTAAGTACTAAGTAAACCTGATCTTAAGCTATGCCTTAGCGCTATCCGGAATTAATTTAACAATGCCAAGGCAAGGGAGAGAACCACAAAATACCATGTTATTGTCGTGCAGGATTTCACATACATGTTTTGTGTTCACTCGTTTTATGAACCATTAGACATTTCTATATTTTAAGTTTGATATAAATAGTTTAAATAAATAAGATAATTATGCTTTCACTGTTTTCTTTTAATGATTTTTTATGAAGCATGGGAAAATGAAAAGCTTATAATACTGCATGTTATATCATTTTCATTTTTTATGTATTTACTAAGATATTAATAGTTTAAATAAGAAAATCGAAGTTGAAATATCCTATACATATTAATTCAGGCGGACAACGTCGGTTTCATTCCGCAATCACCTAGGCTGAATATAACCTGCCTCTCAAACTGAAGCTGATGTCCAAAACAAACATCTGTGTGCGATATCCATGATTTTCAAACAACCAGTATCCAACGGCTACTACAGTTAAATACAGCAAGGGTATGCGATGGCGATTATGGACAATAAACACATATACGGTTTTCAGGTAGCCCTGCAGTGTGTACCTGGCTAACTGATAAATTCTTGACCAACAATAAGAACCTCCTAAGGACATGGGCAATGGAGCAGATAGCAATCAGTCTGCGACAAATTGGACTGACCGTTTCCTTACAACATCGTCGGCGCTAACCCCGCTGGTGTAACGACCATTTAGTTAAAAGGATGAAATGGCGTGCACGAAGGGGTTTAAATATATAAAGGGTCTACAACAATGTATGTGCACATAATGCGGTTCACTCATTTGGGATGGATGGCCCCCGGTATGTGTGTGTGATAGTGAAGAGTAAACTGTTACTACTCTTAAAGGAGCAATTAAAAGCTGCATAGTTCTTTTATAAAAAAAAAACATAAACTAACCCATGAACATGTTATATATTTCCTTCTTTGTAAATATTGTCGAAATTTTCCGAAACGTGTCAAGATTTTCGTGGCTAAGCCTTTTCAATGAAGCTTCCAATCCCTATGGTCTTGGTGGTTATATATTGTGTCAAGATGTCCGTGACTTTAGGTTAAGCAGTCAACACCAATCATTACGGTCAAAGCAATATGTACAGCTGATGATTTCACGAGCCCGAACTTCTATCCGTCTGTCCTCGTCTCTGCAAACCCAGATCGATGCCGATGTTCTGAGCGTCTCAGAACCTCTGCGGCGCAATGTTGTACCGGTTATATCCTTTCAATGTCCAAAGTGACTCTGAACCCCAAAGACGTGAATACTAACTGTCTGTTTGATGACCAAATGAATCGCAACGCTCCTTAGACTATCCACAACTGCTCTGTCGCTGTGCTATCGCTCTTACTAGAATCTCTATGGATAAGAACAGCCCATGAATCATATATACCGTAGCAATAGCATAATTTCAGTACTATAACGATTCCTGCTTAACAAACTGACAAGCTCTGAAACTGGATTCTCGGTGAGCTATATAAGGGTGGTGAACTTCTAATTGTTCTACTAAATAATTTACATACAACTATACAGTATATTTATATCAATTCTGATTTCCAAATCAACTAACATTTTTACACAAAAGATGCTGCTTGCATTTCAAACTACACTTATATCGGCAATGAATAAAAATTAAACAAATGCTATCGATCATAACTAATCTTACAACAACAAATACATATTTATAACAACGTTTCTATACACGTTACAAATAGAAAGTAAAGGTAACATGAAATGAATCAACCATGAAAGTCAACCAAAAATACCTGCATCTTCTGTAAACTTTACATCAACTTGAATGTTTTTAATATACTCTAGCCAATGACAACTATTAACGGTCTTCCAAAATGCAAATGTGGTTGGGGATGATTAAAAAACAACAACAACATGTTTTATAAAGATTTTAAAATCAATGCTTTTCAGGGAAAAAACAAATATATATATATATATCTTGCAAAATGTTTTGGGGTAAAAAGAAGTTGACCAAATTTTGCAGTTTTCGAAACGTTTCTTGACTTATCTCGTCAGCAGTTTTCCTCCATCTCTGTATCGTCAGCTAGTTCTTCAGCAAGTTGCACTAACCTCCAATCATATAAAACTAGAATAAATACTGATAATAAAAATCATGGGACATTAAATTGAACTTGCATATAGATTGGTGAAGTAATTCATTACAACACGATATTTCATCATTTGCTTGCCTTTCGGTGGTAGATATTTTAAATCTAAAATTCATTAAAAAATAACGGCAACAGTGGCATTTTTGCAGCTTTCAATACTTATTATGTTAATCTTCAATAATCGAAGAGCACTTAAATGTTCTTTCGGCAACAACATAGAGTATATTCGATTATATCAGAAGGGTGAATTAAAATATCAATAATTTTCCCCTTGCTTATACGGAACCAAACTGTCCAATTATTCATTTTATTAAACGTATACTGTACTGTCTATAATCGACAGGGTGTCCTAAACCATTGACGATTTATACGATGCGGTGATAGTCAATAGTTATCCTGTTGTATGTAAGAGTACCCGCCAATAAATCAATAAACTTGAATACCTTGGGGAACTTGGCTGGGAGTCCCTTCCATTAAAGTTCAAGGTGAATCAATGCCCAACTCGATTATGGTATTACAGTTTATTTAAATTATGTATTTTAATTGCATGGCACACGAGTGAATGTATATGTATTAATTTGAGACCGTCCTTAAGGAAAACCTATCGTGATATATAAACCTCATTTTATATACATACGCCAAATTTCTGAGACGTCCAACTACCAGAACCGGAGTCCCTTCCATTAAAGTTCAAGGTGAATCAATGCCCAACTCGATTATGGTATTACAGTTTATTTAAATTATGTATTTTAATTGCATGGCACACGAGTGAATGTATATGTATTAATTTGAGACCGTCCTTATGGAAAACCTATCGTGATATATAAACCTCATTTTATATACATACGCCAAATTTCTGAGACGTCCTACTACCAGAACCGGAATCCCTTCCATTAAAGTTCAAGGTGAATCAATGCCCAACTCGATTATGGTATTACAGTTTATTTAAATTATGTATTTTAATTGCATGACACACGAGTGAATGTATATGTATTAATTTGAGACCGTCCTTAAGGAAAACCTATCGTGACATATAAACCTCATTTTATATACATACGCCAAATACGTCCTACAACCAGAACCGCTTCTATCCAAGTTGATATATCATAATTAAGTTACCAGCAACTGTATGTACGTATAACTGTTGCTTTTGATTGGAAATATATTCCCCATGATTTAATTGGTATAATTCTAACAGAAACTCTAAAACCTGCTTGGCATTACTTACTGCTTGTTAGACCAACGGACTCATTAAAATTACTTTTGCAGGTCAGGTTTGATTCAATTCTATCAGTCATTTCGATCTACTTAATTTTTACCGGACAACTCGTAACGTTTGTGTACATAAATATATAAGAATGACTGTGTGGACGTCCATCGTGTACACCAGTTAAATAACCGCCCGATAACAACCTTATATTTAGGTCGTGACGTAAACAGCAAGAACACCACACGCGATGAGCTATTAATATGGCTATTATTGTGTCGTTTTCGCGACACGGAGAAAAGACGTTTAAAATCATAAATGATGTTGCTTTTTCAATGATTTTTGTCGAAACATAGAGTTTTAACAGTACAAAATATATCTAATTCAAACTAAGAAGGGAAAGTAACAACTTTAAGAAATACTTTTAATATCAAATGTAGATACTTCCCTTCAAAACTGTAAATTTCATTTTTGAAACAACAGATAATATCAAAAATGAAAATTTAATAATAAAAGATTGCAATTGTGTATACGGCTAGTGCAACTGAGGACTAAATGATAAGTGAAAAATAAAATTAAGTGCATATATTATATTACTATCATAGAGTCTTTGATTATGTGTGATTAAATCCCGAAAGCCACATGATGCTTTATTTAACAGAAATGTTTGGGAAATACCAAGAAAAATCCTAACTCGACCACTGACTCACTATTACTTAATGAGGTAGATACGTAGACGGATCATAGCGCCAAGTAAACAGTACATGGTAGTTGCCTTTCTCGTCAAAAAAGCAACCTCTGTGCTTTTTAATAAAGAAATAGAGAAATACTGAACATTTTCAAATGAAATTGCACATAAAGTAAATTAACCTCCTATTTCTAAAGTAAATATGATAAAAGCGTTTTCGAATGAAAGATTATTAATGTTGTATAGTGAAATATCGCCAACTGAATCCGACAATAGTGTCTTATTACCTCCATATTCTTCAGTTGAGTATGATTTAGCATTAACTTGAAATATTTCATGAAAATAACAGTATGATTATTTTGAACCAAAATGATTAAAAACAAACATTTCCTACAAATGAAAAATGGATATCATTAATTTATAAGCTACATATCATTTCTAACATTAAGTACTGGTTAAACCGAGATCAGTTGATACCCGTCTAATGGTGCTCAACACCGAGCACGTCAAAGAAATAAGAGGTATATTTGCACAGAGCTAGGGTATCCCATCCGGATCTCTGTGCCTTCAAGTCTTCCAAAGTCATCTTATGTGACTGTTTCGACTACAACTACTACTACAACTTCAAGTACTACAACAACTACTATTACAACTACTATTACTACTACTACTACTACTACTACTACTACTACTACTACTACTACTACTACTACTACTACTACTACTACTACTACTACTACAACTACAGCTACTGCTACTGCTGCTGCTGCTGCTGCTGCTGCTGCTACTACTACTACTACTACTACTACTACTACTACTACTACTACTACCACTACTGAAGTTCTTAAGAGAAATAATTTTATGTTGAGACTTTTTATTTCAAAAAAAAAAGTATCGAGTGTTTAATGGTTTGCTGATGTCCGGAACGACTTGGACAATCCCGGAAGTGGAGTTAATATAGTTTATATCCTTTAAACATTATATTAAAGGGTATAACCTTATGGAAAAGATATTTATTTGAAATGTCACTAAATATTTCTAGAAGATTACAAAGTAGTAATAAATAGTATTAAAACTAATAAATAGTATTAAAAAAGCCCGCGGTTGCCATACCAATGTAACACTGCTAGACAGACCGTCGACTTCAGTCGGTGAAATTTAAATATGCTTCATTTTGTAGAATATATTCCTTGACTACTTTATGCACAAACTGAAACTGGTGCCTGACTTTTTTGTGTTATTTTATTTGATCTCACTGTCTTTTGAAGAATACGATAATGGCTTTTTAACGAACATTACACAGATCTTTTTAATTGTCGTGTTTCAATCACAAAACAAACACTATTATATAAAAGCTCTTTTGCTGAATGGAAGTAGTTAGAAGTAACTTATACATTACAATGTCTGATGTTTAATTACACCGTTACCCGTGCTGTAGAAGTATATATACGCACCACAGAGGGAATAATCTGTTCCCTATAGTTCCTCATCTCTTTGATAACCTGGGTGATATCAACGTCTTGTTTTATCTTCACTCACTCCAACACAGAGGATGCAACAAAGAAAAGGCCATTTCTATCAGATCCGTTACTGAAGGTGTTACAAAACAAGGATAACTCATCTATTATACAAGCATGTTAGTATGTGTCTTTTACATACTTCAATCCCCCCAGAACGCTAACCCAGCATAGACCAATATTAATATGAAGAAACTTTAGACACAAGACCACTAGTCGAAAGTTGAACATAAACCCTGCTCAATGGCATAGGATTAACCAATGACATAGAAAACCTTAACATAAAAATTATAAACTAAAATCATTGAGCAACAACACAAAACTCCACAAACAAAACACTACATATATTAAACTAGGGCTGTTTATCAAGGATTGCTAGATACCGCCGTGGAACGGTCAGTTAAATGTAAATTGACTGGGGGGGGGACTAGTTTGTGTGCCCAACCTCACTCTAGTCCCTAAAATGCCGAATACGTAAAAAACCCGTAACTGATCAATCTTATCAAAATATGCATTTACTTGAGAAACTAATGAATGAGTCAAATAATAATAAAACTGATAAACCCCAAGTACTCCTATGATTAGAGGTCCAAACTCTAGGCTCAGACGAAAGAATATAATTCAGAGTATTTATTGCAAATACATTTTCAAATATATGATGCGGTATTGTTTGAAACAATACCAATCACACAAACTCTCCCTAAGCAAATAAATAGTTTAAAACTGATCATTGAGTTTCAGAAGATACTTCTGGCAGTTCCGATCCTAAATTCATCATCTAAACAACAATCAAGTACGCGTCTTTTTTCAACGCACAACATCTCAATGATTGCTTGGACAACAAAAATCTGGTTGCTTCTGCCTGCTTCATTCGTGACGTGCAACCATGATACATCGTTATAACGAAATAATATGTGTATTGTTTCAAAGAACGCTAAGAAAACACAAACCAAACCGCAACTCCGACAATGCTTGTTAGGAAATATGCAAGCTTGCGCTCCTACATTCATACTATATAAACACCAGACACTGCGATTTTTCTTTTTTAGAATGATTAAAATCAGTTAAAAAATGTCATAAACATAATGTTTATTTGTCAATCATTGGATCCGATAAACTTCTTTTAAGAAAATAACGCTACAAAATGGGATAATTTTTATTTCTTTTTTATTTTGTTATGACTTGACAATTTCAGGTTTTTCGGATAGGAGTAAACGGTCTTGGATGGGTCCAGCAAAGCATATAATGTATGTTTTTAGGTATTTATTGCAAACACTTCTTACATCATATACTAAATGACAAAAGGACGATTATTTTGTTAAGTTTAAACAATTGTTTGGTTTGTTTCAAATCCAATAATGATGAATTAGCAATTTATTTTACGCATTTAAACCAACATAATTAAGATATAAACTTTCAACACTAAAATAATTATGAAGAATACATATTCTAAAGGGAAGTTTTCAATTGCAATCGTGACATTACTAATCGGTAAAAAATACAATTTCTGATTAACCGCGTTCAAGATTTCCTGTTCATTAGGAAAACCATGTCAATAACAAAATAAATATTTAAAGAGCTTCCCTATAAACAATGAGTTTCAACTTGTTACGTGTCAAACTTTATAGTAAAGAAGTAAAGGGCAATCACACATGGAATGAGCGAGAACAGGGTTATTTCCTGATTTGTGTTGCCAGTACTGTATGGCATCAAGGAGGTATCTAACAACCTAAGGAGAAGAGGGCAGCTCTGAGTCACCAGGCCATCCTTCAAACTGTATTTGTAAAAGTTTCTAGGTCTGAAACAAATACATATTTTACTTATTTTGTTCCCGTTTCTTCTTTGTAACCATATTGTCCTTTTGCGTCCTCCACATTTCACGTTTTCATTTGTGTTTAAATATTGGTGTTTTATGGTGCTAATTTAAGTTAGCTGTTTAAATGTTGTTATTGCGCCTGCTGTTTCTGCTGCTGATGATGACGATGAAGATGAAGATGTAGACGACGATGACGAAAATGATGATGATGATGATGATGATGATGATGATGATGATGATGATGATGATGATGATGATGATGATGATGATGAAAGAAAAAAATCATCATCACCTTTTCAAAGCGATTTAAATCAAACCTTATATTCCTCAATCCTCTTAAGCATTCTGCGCTTGTCTTGGTAATCGTCATGTTTTAATGTGTTTCCAGTTCCTCATGTACAGGCCAGTATATCTCGTCTTCCTAAATCCGACAGTGCATGATTGCAATCGAAATAAGTAAGGGTATCTACGTAATGATGCGAACGAACCAATTTTCCAATACTGTGATATCCTTTAGTGAGACTAAATCAAAAGCCAAAAAGTTTGCCAAACGGATAAAATAACAAAACGCAAGTAGTTTCCGTCACAGAGACGACGTTTTCGTTTCCTACAGTCTTTTCAGACAACATTTTAAAACTTACATTTTGCAAGAGTTTTCAACATAATCAATTTTATAAAGAGATGTTGGATAAATAAATAAATTGCATGCTTTCTTTCAAATCCTAAAATTGATGTATATGTATGTATGAAAATTTGTTAAAAAATGAATATCTGTTTAAAGAAATCAAATCGTCCTTACTTTCACATCGTTTCCGTTTCTTCATCGCTTATTAGGGAAGTCCGATATTTATGAGAGCCAGAACAAGTTTTATCTTCGCTCCTAAAATAAAGTGAAACTTTGTGTTTGTGAATCGACCTCACCTTAATCTTACTCATGTTGTTAATCATGACGATTGTATGGACATTGTGTTCCACCACCAACCACCAGAAGTCTGTGTTGGTCTTTCTAGCGGTGTCTTGGTGACGATTAACGCTCCCCTCTTCGTGTAGTTCGGAAATAATACCTCAATGATTAAACACCGTCCGTTGAAAGTAAAATGTAATATTACACATAGGATACCATATTTTCATATCCGTCGAAACCTTTTGAAAATTACCCACATGTTAAAAAGAACAAGAATTCCTAAAATGCAACAAAACGCGTCCATATATGTGATTCAAGGGTATTTGAACCGTTGGTTTAAACCATGTCGACCCTCGGCCTTCTCAGTGTATTCACACAGCCCACAGGATCCACATATCGTTGAGGCTTGCTATATCAGGACATTCAGAGCAATAAATGTCCCCGTCCGACACACACCGGCGCTAAAAATGATACAATAAATGTTATTTATGTCCCTTAGATGCTGCATATAGCAAATGTGTAACAATTAGACTTTGCTAGTTAACCTTTATATCTTTTAACCACTTCAATATTAAGAGGACGATGATAGAACGCCTTCTGACGTCCTGAATCACGTCGAGTTCGGTTTGTAAATACGTATCCTCTGACACCGCGCAGCTATCAAGACGGATGCATGTTTATACCAACCAGAACAGTTTCAAGCATTTAAAGAAACACGAAACAAATATCATTATGAGATAGATTGTGAAAAGCGGTTAACGATTAGTGAAAAAGTCTCAAAAGCCAAAGGTGATTATAGAACACTTTATCGTTTAGTTTCAGAATTGACAGGCACGAAAACTGGAAATCCAATGACGGTTAGTACTAGTGGTTGTGATATTGCGGATAATTTTGCGGACCATTTTATGAATAAAATCGCGATGATTCAACAGACACTCGAGATTTTTCCTTTTAAACCACATCTGAAAAATGTCCCGTGTATCGACCAGATTCAAGACCTAAACGAATCGGAGGTTAAAGTACTTATCAGTGAACTAAACACCAAATTGTGTGAATTGGACGAATTGCCTACCAACATATTAAAGTCTTATTTAAACGATTTCATCACGAAACTAGTCAACATTCCTTTACAGCAAGGAGTATTTCCATCTAGATGGAAACAAGCTATTGTTAGGCCACTTTTTTGGTCTTGAACTTGAATTTAATAATTATAGACCAGTGAATAACTTATCATTTCTTTCCAAGTTGATTGAAAAAGCTGTTTTGACCGGACTTAATAGTCATGTGGAAAACCACGATCTTCTTCCTAAGAACCAGTCAGCCTAAAAACGTTTTCACTCCTGCGAGACGGCAGTACTTAAACTTGTAAATGACCTGCTGGATGGCATGGAGAATCAAGAGGTAACAGCACTTATTGCTATCGATCTTAGTGCTGACGTCGATACCGTGGACCATGACATTCTACTTGATGTATATCACAGTCAGTACGGAGTCACCGTTTTAGCTCTGAGATGGGTCGATTCATACCTACGACCTTGTAGCTGCCGTGTGTGCATCAGCACCACCAACACCACAATACTGTCATCTCCGCGTATATTGGAATGCAGTGTGCCACATCAATATCCATATTCCACCATCAATATCGGTCTTTGGGTTCGTAGATGACCACACTGCAAACAAACGTTTTCGGCCAACTTCTGTTACCAATGAACTAACTGCGATCAAAGAACTTGAACAACGAAAAATAAATAGTTGGATGAATGGAAACAAACTAAAAATGAACACCTCAAAAACTGAATTTATAATATTTGGCAGTAGAGCACAGTTAAATAAATGTTGTACTAACGAAATAGACATAGCCGGTGCAAAAGTTCAGTCAATCGGTGTTATAAGGTACTTAGGTGCTTACTTGGACGAAACTTTAAATCTTGAAGAGCATGTTAAAACCAAATGCAGAACCGCAATGCTGAACTATCTCAGAATTAAGGGTACTGTGAAATCATTAATGTTCGTGGGGCATTAATGTTCGTGGTTTTCGTGGGTTGGGTGATCCACGAATTCAAGATCCCACGAAATATAAACCCTTTATTCACTTTTTCAATTGCCTTGTTACGTACATACTCTAGTATATTCTTTACATAGGTCGCAGTATACAGTGTTAAAACCTGTCTCACTGTATAAATTACGATCATTATTCTGTTAATATATTATAACTGCCTTTAATAAATAATGAACCAAATCAATTAAATGTGTTTTATGCAGCAAATGACAGTTATAAGCACGTGTTTAAACGTGTGCTGTTAATGAAATTTTTTTTACAAGATGTGCGTGATGAATGTCCATACTCGATTTTTTATTTAATAATAATTCTTAATTGGCATTCAATGGCTTCCCCTATCTGTATTTATGATCAGGGTACATCTTCTTTTATTATCTATATTCCCAATTAAATCGACAAGTGACATGGGTATATGCACTAATTGGCATGTCGTACCACATTAGCGAGTGTCATAAACCGAGTGACGTAGAAGACTGAAATCACGGGCCAGCGCGTGGATATTATGCAGACGATCTAGGACGATCGCATCTTCGATTTATTTTTTTCAAAAATGAAAATCCACGAATTCAAGTACCCACGAAATTGTTTTTTTTCGGCAAACCACGACATTTCATACCCACGAACATTAATGATTTCACAGTATCTGTAAATTTCTTACTGTAGATGCTACAAAAATCCTTGTACTATCATTAGTCATTACGCAGTTAGATTACAGTAATGCTATATTGTTTGACATGGCAGAATGTGATATATACAAAATGCAACGTTTTCGAAAAATGTGTGCACAACTTGCCTCAAATCGTGGCAAATTCGAAAGTTCAAACCAATCTCTATATGAATTACATTGGTTACCTATCAAGGTCAAAATTAATTTCAAATTGCTATATTTCCTGTACCAGTGTTCTGTTAATGATGCATCTGCCTACCTCACGGATCTTTTGTCTAAACACATCCAAAAGAGATCAGGGTTAAGGACTTCCGATTCAACAGAGTTACAGTTTGAGATACCTTTTAACAAAAGATACCTTTTTACAAAAGAAACCCCTTGAATGACAGAGGTTTTTGACTCTAAGCTCTGGAAAAAACTGCCTTTAATCATAAGACAGTCTGCCTCTTTAGACAATTTTAAGAAAAGCCTGAAAACGCACTTTTTGGAGACTTTTATGCGCTGTTTTAGACATAGAGGTCCAGTAACAGTTAATACACTCTATCAGAGACTTTTCGACATTGTTTTCAGTATACATAGCTGAGATATGTGTTGATTTTATTGGTTTTATTGTCGTTTTTTGCATATGCTCTTAAATTCTCTGTTTTCAAGTATTTTTTTCTCTTTTTTTGTGTTCTGATCAATGTTTTATGTCTATCATTTTACATGTATTATACTGATGTACAACGCCATTGAATGTGATTTTGTACAAATATAAAGGTACGGTATTGTTCGGGATAACGAAGAACAAGTTTCGATAAATGTAGAGATGTAAATATTATGAAATATTTAAAGATAAGTTTTACAGACGAAGTACAGAAACAAGATAATAGCCAAAAGTTAAACATTTTGTTTAATAAACTATGCGATAGTAAGCTTAGTTTATTTTCCCTTATCGAATAGAACAGTCGTTAATTTTGTTTGAGAACAGAATAAGTAAGTAAAAGGTATTTAAAGAAATGGAACTTGATTGGATATTTAAATATCAAACTATCTTTTTGATTTTCCTACGAAAGTGTGAACAAATAATTGTGTAAACGTCAATATACCACCCTCCACAGATCCACCTCCGTAGAACACGCGCACAATATTGTCCGCCACCTCCACCACTATAGTCCCAATACAAATCGACCTTAAAACTACTTGCGTTATAAAACATCCTCTTATGAAATATATGCATCTTATAATGATTGTTTACGATTAATGTTATGTTTTGTAGCTTTTTTCAATATTTGACGATTGACCTCTTTCGCTTTGAACTATAACTTCTTTACAATGTTTGTCCATTATAAAATTACGTATCTGAATGCCACGTGTTTTAAATGTAAATCGCTGAAGAAAAGATATTTGCTAAAACAATCATAGTCATATCAAAACAGAGTGCTAAATGAATTTTACAAAATTAATGAAAAATAAATTAGCGGCATAACAGCGTATATTCACAAATCTTTCCCCGAACATAGATGTAATCAACTCCTAACTTTGGGCATCATAACTCCACTCCAGAATTCATCCCATATATTCTTTTATGAATCCAATAAATTAACCTTTTACATCTGCGACGTCCCAAACTTACCATACAGGAAATGTCAATTGATATTCCATAGATAGTAACACAATTATGGCTGAGGCATAATATTCAGTGGCGGAAAAACATGATTTTTACATATACCTAGCCCAAGATACATAGTAACGGAATAATATAGAATAAAAGTATTTATTAAGCATATTTAGATATACCATTATAGAAATATTATATACATTAAATACAAACTTTTGACGTTATGAGCGAAAAAGTCCTGTGGAGGAAGTCACGTCATCACGAAAAATTAGATTGATCTATTAGTAAACTTGTTTGTGATGCGTATGAGTATTATAATTGAATTGGTGAGGCTTTTCAAAGACATTTCAAAATAACCACTACTGGTTGCTTCCTAGGCACACCACTTTGCAAAGAAATGTAAATATTACTTTTCCCTCCACATGATGCATATTCGCTGACGGCGTCACGCTTACCTAAATAGTCACTCTTATTCAGAATTAAAGGTAACCACCAACATTGTTGAATAATATCATTGTTCTAATTAGATATAGGCTACGTCTACTCGGCATTATATAAAATAAAAAGTGGCTAATTTTTGTAGCACTTGTAAACCGATTGCCTTTTCAGAACCGCTGCCAAATCAGAACCATTGAGACACAGTTGTCGACAATGCTTCTTAATTCTGGACTGTTCTCTGTAAACCATATTTATTTATATGCTATAAAATGTACGCTAATTTTTAAAGTACTTTCGTAGCTACGTTTTGCTCATTACACATTTTATTTAAGAAACCAAATAGGGTTTAGTTAATAACAATGTGTACTTATAACTGTTGTAAAATAGTAAACTGATTTCCGATTTAAACACTTTAAAGCATAAAAAATGGATACGAACTATACGCGAACTCTCTAAGACATAATGTGTCACAACAGTCAAAGATGCATCTGTACTTGAAAGGTACTTATTGTGTAGTGTGAACACTTATATTTCTCGCTTTGCGAACACGGAAAGACTTTATGTACAAACACTCGGAAAAGGCGCATTTTATGACAACGAAAATCAAACCTCAACAAATACAATATGGGAAAATGACTCCCTTTTAGCTTTAGCTTCATTCACCACTGTTTGCAAATATCATACATACGCACACCTACTTCAAATGTTCATATAGTAATCGAGTATGTAATAACTATAAAAATACACATAGAAGTGGTACTCTATTTAAACAACATTAACATTCCCAATATCCACGTATAAATAAAACAAAACAACCCCATGGTTGCCATATTAATGTCCCATTGATTGATAGCCCGTCGACCTCAATTGGTGAAATTGGAGTATGTTTCATTGAGTAGAATGTATTCCTTGACTACTTCATGCACAAACTGAAACTGGTCCTGGAAGACAAATTGTGTTATTTTTGATAATATGTCTCACTGTCTTTTGAAGTCTAAAACACTGACTTTTTCACGAAGACATGTTTAATTTGTTTACTTATTGTGTTTAAGTTTGAGGCGAATTCGAAAGCACAGCATGAAACGAACATTTTGTTTATAAAATAGCTTTATGTTGAATGGAAGTAATTTAATTATTATATTGCCAGGCTTGATGTTTAATAGCATCGTTAGGCGTACTGTATAAAGGTATATACACACCACAGAGGGAATAATCTGTTCCCTGTAGTTCCTCATCTCTTTGATGACCTGGCTAATAGCAACGTCTTGTTCAATCTTCAGCCTTTCCAAGACTGCTGACGCAACACAGAACAAGCCGCTTCTGTCTGCTCCGTTCCTGAGAGTGTAGAAGTAGGGATTAATCATCTATACAACAGACAAGTAAGGGTTTTTGATCTCCAAGAATGCTGACACAACATTACCGGTTCTGTCTGCTTCGTCCGTAGTGTGTCAAAACGATTAATCATCGAAATAATGAACAAGAATGTGTCTTTTCTCAACGACCGCTAAGAAAACAAAAAGCAAACCGCACCTCTGAATGTTCTTGGAAATTTTGCAATTGCGTCCTCCTGCATGGACACACGAAACAAATGGCTTTCGCGATCAATGATAATACAATGCTTATACTTTACATGTCCAATTGTTATAATGATAAAATTTATAACAAAAGCTTCAACAATAACTGGGGATAAAATGTTTGAATTTTCGAAAACCGTTGATTATTAGGCTGTACCGCAAATTGAAAAAACGTATCGTCAGATCAACTTTGTTAAAAGATATGTTCAAAACATAATGCACGGAGGTTACAAAATGGGACGTATGGTGTTATGTGGTTTAAAATAGTGCGAATAAACATACCACTTTATCCAAATACGTTCATAAGATTGCATCGTTAATGTGAATCTTAAAGCACGCCGACAACTCTTAAATACATCTGTGAGGGCCAAGGGGAATAGATACTGATAGATTATTTTGCAGAACATGGAAATGTGTTAACTAAACGACCCGTCCATACTTTACTTTTTACACATACGCAAAACGTCTTTAGCCAATATCGGGTTTCATTTAATTAACTTTAAACAACCAATAAACTTGCGAGATGAAAGCAAAGCCTTATTGTATTAAAAATCTTCAATTTGCATAACCTTTAGGTAACGACAAGGACTAATCGGTACCAATTTGGGGCCACTCAATAGATTTTTTTAATTCATTTTTTTTTGCCTGTGAACAGAATTGTAAAAAAGTTAGGTCTTGTCGTCTACAGCCTTCCAACGTTTTCAGCGCCTTCATCTGCAAACGAGCGCAGGTTTCCGATTCCTTTTTGGCTTAACTACTTGATTTAAGTTTTATTGGGGAAGGTAAGAAAAACGGTCTTAGAGATTTTTGCTATCTCTGTTCGGTACTGCCACCTCTGATTGGGACAGCAAAGTTATATAATTTGTTCACTTGGAATTTATTTTAAACCAATCTAATATACTATAATTGATGACAACAAAAAATTTCGTTTATGCATCATTGAGAACAATTGCTTTTGTTTAGTTTGCGGCAAAACAATAATAAGGAAAACTATTTTTATCATCAGTTTAAGCTTCAAACCCCACGCAAAAGAAAGAAGCTCTTCATTTTAAGTTGGCAGCGACTGCAGCAGCACGCCTTAAACATTATAAGTAAACTTTTATAAAACAATGCATACTTGAAAGTTCTCAAAGGCACTTGTGACATAACTACAGTTAAAGGAGTTATAATCTATGAGTTACCGCGTTAAAAACTTCCCTATTTTAAAAATCAATTTTGATAACAAAACAATATAAGGGTTTTCTATATCTTAAGAGCAATGAAGTGCATTCACTTACATGCAATGCACAAGAACAGGGTTGTTTCCTGATTGATGTTGCCAGTACTGCACTGCATCATAGAGGTTTAAAACATCTTTGGGAGAAGAAGGCAACGCTGAAACATCCGGCCAACCTTCAAATTGTATTTGCTGAATTTTTCGTGTCTGGAACAAACAACGTTTACTTATTAGAATTGGTTTGCTTTTTTACTTCATCAGCATATTTTCCGTTCGCTTCCTCCACTTTACACATTTCCATCTGAGTTTCAATATGCGTATCTTAAATAAATTAATCATTGTTTATGGTAAATATGTAAATTATGATGTTGCCGCTGCTGCTGCTGCTTTTGCTGATGATTATATTGATGATGATTATATTGATGATGATGAAATTGATTGATATGGATTAAGATGATATTGATGACGATGATGTGGTGGTTGCAGGGGAGGAGGAGGAGAAGGAGGAGTGATTAATCATTTTTAAAAAAGAGAACACATCACCTGTCCAAACCGTATCAAGTCAAACGTTATCTTTCTCAATCCTTTCTCGCGAACCTGGCCTGTCTTGGTAATCGTCATGTTTTCATATTTTTCCGAATCCTCATTTTCAGGCCAATATACTTCATCTTCCTAAAATCGACAGAGCGTTGTAAAAAAGGGTAAGGCAATTCAAAGAATTAATGCTATGAAACAACAAGAGCCAGTCAAGTTTCAAAAATTCACTAGGACCTTGTATTGAGGCACAATGAGCCAAATGCCATATGAGTGTCAGCCTCTTTCCCCGGTTGTTGTTGGTTCTATCCCCAGCAAGGGAACTATCTCACATCACAATCTACCCAATATGAATTGGTATATTAAATTAAAAGCCATAAAATAAAAGTTAATTGCAAAGTGGACAAACTAGCAATACAAATTTAAGTCATCCAAAGTAGTTTCATTTCCCAGTGACAATGTTTTTGTTTCTTTTTGACATGATTTTAGACACAAAATTATTGTCGTTTTAACAAAATCAATATAAAACACATGATACCTTTTCAGTCCTAAACAGAATAAATAATGTTAAAGTATATCAAATCGTTCCCACCTTCATCTCACTCTTGTTGTTCATCATGACGATTGTATGGACATCGTGTTCTACCACCAACCTCCAGAAGTCGGTCTTGGTCACCTCTAGTGGTGTCTGGGTGACGATGAACGCTCCCTTCTTTTTGTAGCCCTAAATATATATCATAGAACAGAACAGAACATAATTTTTATTACACGTAAACTATACAGTTTTTTGTGTTTCATATACAGTGGAAACTCACTAAACCGGATCTCCACAAAACCGGAATCCTCGGGATACCGGAATTTTCCCAGAGTCCCGATTTCCCCCTTCTATTTTCAATGTAAAATAATCCCTACAAAACCGGAACCTCGGAATTCCGGATACCGGACAAAAAATCGAGAAAATTTGTTCGTTATCAACGTAATTTTACTTCACAAAACCGGACGTATATTTGTCCAAACATGTCAAAATGTTTTTGTGTATTAGGAATTCGCGAATCGCGTGTCACTTTGTTTTGACAGACGGTGCGTCGTTAAATATTGCACCTGTGATGTTGTGTTAACTCGATAATCGATAATGATGATTGCGCTGTGGATTGACTGCCGCGCGATAATCAAACGATAATCAAACTTGTGAAAAGAAAATTGATTGCAACATTAATTTGTTTGTTGCTGAAAATAAAGAACTAGAAACGCTTATCAAGTGATCATTTTGGAGGGTTGTTTTATCTAAAGACTTCTAAGATTGAATCAAATTAGAGCGGTGCGTTAATTAAACTATCAAACATACTTAACAAGCATTAAATCAACTTCCCTTAAAAGGATAACTCAGTTAATATTTTGAGTAAACTTACTCCGTACATCATATCCTCACTAAACCGGAATCCTCACTAAACCGGAAATTTTGCCCAGTCCGGACCTTGTCCGGTTTAGTGAGTTTCCACTGTACATATTTTATAAATTACAATTACAATTATACAATGTAGTGTGAAATATTAAATAAATATTATAATTAATCTATTTTTAAGGATGAACTGGAATAGAAAACACGAATCAATCAAACTATAATAGTATACAATACAATAACCAATAGTTTGCTTTTTATATACTAGTATATGTTGGAACAAATGATACAATTGATCAATTTCTAACAATAAAACAGACTCACATAGTATATATCAACATAAATCGTAACCAATGGTTATAAATGTTAACAAAGCATACCACTGCTTGAGATAAAAATGTGTATCAAGGCTTATAATTATTGATTCATTAATAAAGTAGAACGCACCTTAAATGCTTCCGATATATATTTGCTTAACCTAAATGTTTCAGATGTATTTTGTGTATTAAGAAGTTGCACAAGTTTAAACATACTAGATCTTATTCTATAATAACCTTTAATATAAGTTTGTCTTAATTGGACATAAGGTGTACACTTAAATATAAAATGAAATTCGTCTTCTACTTCGTTCGAGTCACATACTTGACAAAGACGTAAGTGGCGTTCTAATCTATCATATCTGCCAGTATGAACTCTTAAATTATGCGAACATATACGTATTTTTGTGATAGCAATTCTAAGATTTCTTGACACAATATTGTCTAAATAGGATTCAAACTCGAATGCAGTTTTAAGTACTCTATAAACTATTAAGACACCATTTTCATTAACACTTCCATGCCATTGTTGTAAATATTCGTCTATCAGACGCTGTTTAGAAATAGAAATGAACTGGTTTTCGTTTAACTGTGTATCATTACACCATACATCATAGAAGCCATATCTGGTGAGAAGGTTCTTAACCTTATTGAACCAATTATCCTGATTGTTATTAATATTCAACATTGCGTCTTCTATGACGGATTGAGTAATTATATTGTCACTTTTCTTAAGTTTGAACCAGTATTTTACAATACGTACATATCTATTTATATACAATGGGTATCTACCCAATTCACCGTAAACAGAAACATTTGAAGACGATTGTCTGACGCCTAGTACGGCTTTGCAAAATTTTAAATGTATCTTTTCTAGCTGTGTAGACTTTGTAAATCCCCAAATTTCACACCCGTATGCAATTATAGATGAAACAAAGTCATTAAATAATTGCAAAGCTACCCTAGGTTTACATTCATACTTTTTAAGATTTTACAGCAATGTGTTTACTGCTTTTAAACCTTTACCATATAATGTTTGGGTATTAAGGCTAAAATTGCCAGTATAATTTAAAGTTACTCCTAGATAGTTAAAATCATTTACAACGTCAACATCTTCGTTTGCATACAACCATTTTTCATTACGTTTTGTGCCACCTCTTTTGCGAAAAATTACAATTTTAGTTTTAGCAATATTGACCTCTAAGCCCCAGGTATTACAATAACTATATAAACGGTTTAACGACAATTGTAAGTCTTCCGGGGTTTCACCAAGAACAACCATGTCATCAGCAAATAACAATAAAATCAAAGAAATATCACGTAAAGCTAAACCACAATCATTTCTATTTTGTAAATACAATTCTAAGTCTTCCACAAATAATGAAAACATAATCGGGGAAAGTATCTCTCCTTGCCTTAAGCCTACTGCTATATTAAAAAACCCATTTAGTTATTCGCTGATTAAGTACACATGTAAAAAGTTTTGCAAAATTGCTTAACAATGTTATACCTCTATAATTTTTAACATCCGATTTATCACCTTTCTTATGTAATGGTACGATTATACCCTTAGTCCAGGCGACTGGAAAATTCCCAGAGTTTAAAATAATATTAAAAATTTCTGTAATATATATTCCCAATATGTCACATGCTTCTATAAAATACTCATTTAGCAATTTATCTTCTCCAGGTGATTTATTCTTCTTAAGCAATTTTATAGCTTTACAAACCTCATCGTATGTTATTTGGTGATCTAGGTCACCAAAAACAGTACTAAAATCATTGAAATCATGGTTGTTATTAAAAATTTCAGCCTCCTCATTTATTTCATGGGTAATATCCGCAAACATCTGCTCGAAATGATTTTTAAAATCTTCCAAGGGTACATTTAAATTCGTATTACTTGACTTTTGTGAATGGAAATATCTCCAAAAATCTTTAGGTTTATTACGTTTCAAATTTTCAAACTCTTTACAGCGTTTAAATTTAAAAGCTCTGCGTTTCTTTGACACAGTAGTTTTATACACTCGTTTCAATCTACACAGTTCTAATCTATCTATATCTCTATGTGAATTATTATAAATATGTAGAGCATTTTTGTACAAGTTTTTAGTATTTCTACATTCTTGATCGAACCATTTGGCCGAATCATATAAACGTGATAATGTTTTAACGTTGTCTATTGAAATTTTCTCATTCATGATGTACTGTTTATCATAAGAATACCATACTGCTTAAACCGTTAAATGAAATCCATTTTAAAAGTATTATATTAAAAGAATTGGAATTAAATAACAGCTTTTGTGCCACAGAACGTGTCCAACAGTTGTGTCAATGTTAACGATAATATTTTAATAAACAATTAGGCGATTGCATTCTAAAGAAATATGTTTTCAATATGTTTCTTTGTTAATATCGGTAAAACATACCGGTAAGAATACAGCGTTGACGTATTCAGGCTCAGATCTCTTTCCAGAAGGAGTCAAGTACGGCATTTGCTCAGCGGCTGTAAAACAATCAATTTTGAAGAAACTACTAATCAGCTTTTGTATTAAAAAGCTTATAAGTTATTACTCATTTCACTGAATTATTTTGATGAATAGAAATAAATCACATATAAATTACCTGGGAGAATGTTTGAATACCGATTCTTATTCCTGTTCCTTAGTTCTTTTGCGCTCACGTATTGACATTCATCAATCACGGGAGACATTTTCTTCATTCGCTGTACAAAGTATAAAGACAATATCAACTTTAAATCGTAAATGGACCTTTGATAACAAAACATAGTATGCGAAAAACGGTTGCAGTACCATATCATTCCAGAAACGAAAAATCACACACAAAATTTCATGCGACAATTTATACAATTGCAAACATGTACGTCAAATGTCTTAAAAAGCAAAAAAAAAACATATTCAAAATTTCTGACACACAGAAAACTCGACATCAATCTCCCGGGTCCTCTGGGTCTTATCGAAGGCCAGAAGTTCATCATACGCTTCCAGGAACCTTGACGAGGGAAGAGCCGATGTGGACAACATCAACGTCTCCAAAAGCGCCAAGTGCAGAAAAATGTACTGTTCCTGTGTAAAAAGCGAAAACTTTTTAAATCTTTAGACTTGTATGCAATTTGTTGGAAACTTTTAAAGTTATATATGCCCTTTAGTAGGAAAACAAACTGAAACAGGTAGCTTTGATTATGTTATACTTATTGGTATATAGTAAAGGAATTTTAAACACCGTTTTCCGAATTATTTTACCTTTATTGCCATTATCTTATCTCGTCTTATCCTTACCGCCGTTTGGACCATGTCGACCCTCTGTTTCCTCAGATTGCTCACACAGCCCACTGGGTCTACATATCCCTCCGTGGCGGCTTGTTCAGATAGAACATTCAAAGCAATAAATGTTCCCGTCCGTCCGACACCGGTACTGGAAACATATATATTAAAATAATATATGTAGCAAACGGGTGACATTTAAATCGCACAGTCAGTTTTAGTTAAATTTATTAGCCAGTTACAGTTGCTTGAACATTCGTTAGTGACTATACACAATCATGCAACTTGCTTTAATACTATTTTAGTCGAATACAAAATAATGTTGCTTTTTAAGATCTTTATTTGTGAACATTATACATACATAAGGTCAAAATGATCAAAATAAGGCTGTGTTTTTTGTTAAATTTTAGTTTTTTGCATTTGAGAAACAGCAACATAAAACATGAACATTTCAGTGTTATTATTTAAATTCATCAATCAAGACGAAATGCATGCCCCTTACTGTACATCTGTTATCGTTAAGTAAGAATGGTTAGTAAACCCTCTTTACATATTTTTATCACAAATAAAATTCCTCTAAACGGTATATGTAATGCATTATCTTACAAACCTGCAGTGTACAATAACTGGACCATTTTCTTTAACGATTGCGGTTTCCACTTTATGACGGAAATGAACAAGCGACGAAGCATACGTTGGCACACTTTTATCTTGCCAAGCAGTGAAATGAAAATGGATCAATTTTCTTTCTTCCCCATATGTATGAAAACTTTTAAAAAAACTCTGAAACAAAAGTTGTCTAAATATGGAATGTTTTGGAACAAATATCCACATACTCGTATACGAATGCGTATATAAGATTACCAATAACTTAGATGAAATGCAGAATATTTATGTTATTGAACGTAAGTATAAGCTTATTTATTCACTTATAACAAGCAAAATGTTCACGGAAAATCAAGCAGGAATGCGGCTGTTATATTTTACCAATGAAACATCTAGGTATAAAAACCCGCAGTTGTTTTGCTGATTGATAATTTAATATTTTACTTTCTGTATGGATAATTTCCTGATGATGAAGTCCGAAAAATACTCAGTCCCTCGATTTGTTATTAAGAAGTCTTCGTATTCTTTGCATTCGTCGTCTGGCCAGTACTGTACACATTTCATCTGAAAGGAATGGAAAAAATCACTAAAATATAAGCAGCTTAATTGACATTACACATACCGGTTTTATCCTTTAATAGGGGGATTTGGGAGTCATCACTAAATTTTTCCAATAACATTGTTTTATATATATTGCAAATGCAACCGTTTTTTGTCCATTTGTATTGTCTATAACAGAGACTATAATGGTTTTGGTGTTGTATTCTTATGCACCCTTATCAATAGAAAAACACAAACTGAAAAGAGAGAAGAAGTCTGATAAATTGTTTTTCACTTTCGGGTGTGTACAAGGTGGGTCATTTCGTGTTTGTTTTAAATACAAATTTAAAGTGCTAAAAACAAACCTTTTTTTCCTCTTCCAAGTTGGTAAGCATGACTATCTTACCGCAGCCAAGATGCCACGCCATCCTCCAGAAATCCACAAGCATCTCGTCCGTAGGGCCTTCAACATACAGGCTGTATCACTCTTCGAGTATTACAGGTCGACACAATACATCATACATACATTTTAAGTGAGTCTGCTCAGGGTTTCTTTATTAATCATTTACTTTGTAAAAACAAAAGCCTTCCTCGTGAATGAAAACAAAAGTACAGTAACGCGTTGAAGAGTAAGCTGTACAACTTTTCTTTTATATATTACTCAATTACTCGGACGCTGTTTAGGCCTTAGTTTACCTTGTGACGCAATGAAGGCACGTGTCTTGTTATAACCCTAAAATAGATCAACTATATAGAGCAACTGTGAAAACAACTACAGACAATTAATTTAAAACACCGAGAAAACATCAAGAGATAAATACTAATTAATGTATGTATTAAATGCGTTTGTATTGTTAGCTCTGTAATACATACATGTATGAAACTAGCGTTAATGTAATCTGAGTGTCGTTCATCTGTTGGAAGAATAACTCGTGTGTCATCATCTGCAAACAATTTACGATGATGAACGGTTTTATCTTTGAATATGGCTGATATTATGTATAAATACAAGTGAATGCTTATTTACTCTTATGTATTGTATATTATATATTTAACTACAAGAACAAATAGTTGTACTTTGACTTCAGCAACGATTTATTGATGATTATATTACTACGGGTAGTGCAGCGTACATCAAGTATTTCACTTACATGGATAAATGTGTTTATATCTATTTTTTGGTTTGTTTTGTATTTGAATAGCTGCACTGTAGTCGTCTTTCAAACCCTTTGGGAAATCCTGTAATTTTAAGCCCGTATGTTACCCTTGGTATCATTACACTTTACTTTTTGTGAATGAAAATGTATGTAGAAAACCAAATGTAACTGAATAACGGAAATTGTATACAGCTACAGTATTAAATCTAATGGTGTCTTGGCGTATGTTCACGATATTATAACGAGAAATTTCATCTACTGAACCATATAGGATTTTGGTTCATTTCACGAAATATATACTCTCAATGGAAGAATATTTACATATAAACGTATCTCTAAATTTGAAAAAAAAACACTTCATTTTGGTAAGCACCTGACTAGTTTAACGGCATCACTTTACTGAAGAACAATTTGGTTATGTTATTCAATTATTCTTAAATATATTTCCATTTTAACTTTAGGGAGGCTTATGCATTTCCTATTGTTATTACAATGCTTGAGGCGCAAATATTAACTATTAAGATGTTACAATGAGCTAGAATACAGTATTTCAATAAGCTAGTATTATAACGTTAGAGCATTTAAAAAGGTGGGTGATATGCTTGAAGTCATACTCACCTCTCGATTGCGTCATATTTCCATAAGTTTCTTGGCCAAGTTTGTATAGGTTTCCTTTTCATTTAAATAATGCATTACTCTATGCGAATTGTAGCGTGTGTGTGTGGGGGGGGGGGTGCATGTGCGTGCGTGTGTTTTGGGGGAACTTGGGGAAACACAATCAAAATCATCATGAAACCTTAAAACTATGTTGCACAGGCATTACATCTTTTCATACAGGAATGGTCACCAATTCATTTTTTGTTTTAAATTATATATTTTTATTTTAAAAGTATGTTTGATGTCCAATTTAAAAGTTGTTCGGCAAAGTTACAGCTTTGATATTAAATAAATATTTTATTTTTTTCTTTCAATAGATACACGCCAAATATTTAATGATAGTGATTGATAAAAGAAAATTCGGGTCGAAATAAACTGTTGCATTTAGTACACATTTTTAATAATATAATAGCACATGGGTTCCTAATGTGACGTTGAAACTTTTGGGGTGCAAAAATTTGACGATATACCTGAAACTGCTTCTTCATTGTAACACCATGCTCCGATCCTAAAACAACGTCGTATAAATCATCTACTTTAATTGCTGTGACCGGCATTGTATTGCTGCTTTTAAAGCTGTAATAGGACTGATCGCTAGGATTCGCAGCATATTCGTCTTTGCCTACAGCAATCGTGTTAGACGCGTGTGCACATTCTGCAGAGTCTTCTACTGA